>NW_027194527.1:300000-422065 GCF_032444005.1 Ranitomeya imitator
TCTATACCCTACACTCTATACCCTACACTGTAATCAGTACACTCTATACCCTACACTCTATTCCCTACACTCTATACCATACACTCTATACCCTACACTCTATACCCTACACTCTACACTCTATTCCATGCACTCTATACCCTACACTCTATACCCTACACTCTATTCCATACATTCTATACCCTACACTCTATACCCTACACTGTAATCAGTACACTCTACACTCTATACCCTACACTCTATACCCTACACTCTATACCATACAATCCATACCCTACAATCTATACCCTACAATCTACACTCTATACCCTACACTCTATACCCTACAATCTAAACCCTACATTCTATACCCTACACTCTATACCCTACACTCTACACTCTATACCCTACAATACATACCGTACACTCTACACTCTATACCCTACACTCTATACCCTACACTCTATACCCTACACTCTATACCATACACTCTATACCCTACACTCTACACTCTATACCCTACACTCTATACCCTACACTCTATACCCTACACTCTACACTCTACACTCTATACCCTACACTCTATACCCTACACTCTATACTCTACACTCTATACCCTACACTCTATACACTACACTCTATACCCTACACTCTATACCCTACACTCTATACCCTAAACTCTATACCCTACACTCTATACCCTACACTCCATACCCTCCACTCTGTACCCTACACTCTACACTCTATACCCTACACTCTATACCATACGCTCTATACCCTACACTCTATACCCGACACTCTATACCCTACACTATACACTCTATACCCTACACTCTACACTGTATACCATACACTCTATACCCTACACTCTATACCCTACACTCTACACTCTATACCCTACACTCTACACCCTACACTCTATACCATACACTCTATACCCTGCACTCTACACTCTATACCCTACACTCTATACCTTACACTCTATACCCTACACCCTACGCTCTATACCCTACACTCTATACCCTACACTCTACACTTTATACCCTACACTCTATTCCATACACTCTATACCCTACACTCTATACACTACACTCTACACTCTATACCTTACACTCTACACTTTACACTATATACCCTACACTCTATAGCCTACACTCTATACCCTACACTCTATACCCTACACTCTACACTCTATACCCTACATGCTATACCCTACACTCTAATCCCTACACTCTACACTCTATACCCTACACTCTATACCCTACACTCTATACCCTACACTCTATACCCTACACTCTACACTCTATACCCTACACTCTATACCCTACACTCTATACCCTACACTATATACCCTACACTCTATACCCTACACTCTATACCATACACTATATACCCTACACTCTACACTCTATTCCCTACACTCTATACCATACACTCTATACCCTTTACTCTATACCCTACACTCTATAACCTACACTATACACTCTATACCCTACACTCTACACTCTATACCATACACTCTATACTCTACACTCTATACCCTACACTCTACACTCTATTCCCTACAATCTATACCCTACACTCTATGCCCTACACTCTATACCCTACACTCTATACCCTACACACTATACCCTACACTCTACAATCTATACCATACACTCCATACCCTACACGCTATACCATACACTCTATACCACACACTCTATACCCTACACTCTATACCCTACAATCTACACTCTATACCCTACACTCTACACTCGATACCCTACGCTCTATACCATACACTCTATACCCTAAACTCTATACCATACACACTATACCCTACACTCTATACCCTACACTCTATACGCTACACTCTACACTCTATACCCTACACTCTATACTCTACACTCTATACCCTACACTCTATACCCTACACTCTATACCTTACACTCTATACCCTACACTCTACACTCTATACCCTACACTCAATACCCTACACTCTATACCCTACACTCTATACCCTACACTCTACACTCTATACCCTAAACTCTACACTCTATACTCTACACTCTACACTCTATACCCTACACTCTATACCCTACACTCTATACCCTACACTCTACACACTATACCCTACACTCTATACCATACACTCTACACCCTACACTCTATACCCTACACTCTATACCATACACTCTATACCCTACACTCTACACTCTATACCCTAGACTCTATACCATACACTCTATACCCTACACTCTATACCCTACACTCTAATCTCTATACCATACACTCTATACCCTACACTCTATAACATACATTCTACACCCTACAATCTATACCATACACTCTATACCCTACACTCTATAACATACATTCTACACCCTACAATCTATACCATACACTCTATACCTTACACTCTACACTCTATACCATACACTCTATACCCTACACTCTACACTTTATACCCTACACTCTATACCCTACACTCTATAACCTACACTCTATACCCTACACGCTATACCCTACACTCTATACCCTACACTCTATACCCTACACTATATACCCTACACTCTACACCCTACACTCTATACCCTACACCCTATACCCTACACTCTATACCCTAATCTCTACACCCTACACTCTATACCCTACACTCTATACCCTACACTCTATACCCTACACTCTACACTCTATACCCTACACTCTATACTCTACACTCTATACCATACACTCTATACCATACACTTTATCCCCTACACTCTATACCATACACTTTATCCCCTTCACTCTATACCATACACTCTACACTCTATACCCTACACTCTGCACTCTATACCCTACACTCTATAACCTACACTCTACACTCTATACCCTACACTCTACACTCTATACCCTACACTCTATACCCTACAATCTATACCATACACTCTATACCATACACTCTATACCCTACACTCTATACCCTACACTCTACACTCTATACCCTACACTCTATGCCCTACAATCTATACCATACACTCTATACCATACACTCTATACCCTACACTCTATACCCTACACTCTACACTCTATACCCTACACTCTATACCCTACACTCTATACCCTACACCCTACGCTCTATACCCTACACTCTATACCCTACACTCTATACCTCACACTCTACACTCTATCCCCTGCACTCTATACCATACACTCTACACTCTATACCCTACACTCTACACCCTACACTCTACACTCTACACCCTACACTCTATACCCTACACTCTACACTCTATACCCTACACTCTACACTCTATACCCTACACTCTATACCCTACAATCTATACCATACACTCTATACCATACACTCTACACCCTACACTCTATACCCTACACTCTATACCCTACACTCTATACCATACACTCTATACCCTACACTCTATACCTCACACTCTACACTCTATCCCCTGCACTCTATACCATACACTCTACACTCTATACCCTACACTCTACACTCTATACCCTACACTCTATACCCTACACTCTATACTCTACACTCTATACCCTACACTCTATACCCTACACTCTATACCCTACACTCTACACTCTATACCCTACACTCTATACCCTAAACTCTATACCCTACACTCTATACCCTACACTCCATACCCTCCACTCTATACCCTACACTCTATACCATACGCTCTATACCCTACACTCTATACCCGACACTCTATACCCTACACTATACACTCTATACCCTACACTCTACACTGTATAACATACACTCTATACCCTACACTCTATACCCTACACTCTACACTCTATACCCTACACTCTACACCCTACACTCTATACCATACACTCTATACCCTACACTCTACACTCTATACCCTACACTCTATACCTTACACTCTATACCCTACACCCTACGCTCTATACCCTACACTCTATACCCTACACTCTACACTTTATACCCTACACTCTATTCCATACACTCTATACCCTACACTCTATACCCTACACTCTACACTCTATACCATACACTCTATCCCCTACACTCTATACCATACACTCTACACTCTATACCCTACACTGTATACCCTACACTCTAAACTCTATACCCTACACTCTATACCCTACACTCTACACTCTATACCCTACACTCTACACTCTATACCCTACACTCTATACCCTACAATCTATATCATACACTCTATACCATACACACTATACCATACACTCTACACTCTATACCCTACACTCTATACCCTACACTCTACACTCTATACCCTACACTCTATACCCTACACTCTACACTCTATACCCTACACTCTATACCCTACACTCTATACCATACACTCTATACCATACACTCTATCCCCTACACTCTATCCCATACACTCTACACTCTATACCCTACACTCTACACTCTATACCCTACACTCTACACTCTATACCCTACACTCTACACCCTACACTCTATACCATACACTCTATACCCTACACTCTACACTCTATACCCTACACTCTATACCCTACACTCTATACCCAACACCCTACGCTCTATACCCTACACTCTATACCCTACACTCTACACACTATACCCTACACTCTATTCCATACACTCTATACCCTACACTCTATACCCTACACTCTACACTCTATACCCTACACTCTACACTTTACACACTATACCCTACACTCTATACCCTACACTCTATACTCTATACCCTACACTCTATACCGTACATTCTACACTCTATACCCTACACTCTATTTCCTACACTCTAATCCCTACACTCTACACTCTATACCCTACACTTTATACCCTACACTCTATACCCTACTCTCTACACTCTATACCCTACACTCTATACCCTACACTTTATACCGTACACTCTACACTCTATACCCTACACTCTATACCATACACTCTACACTCTATTCCCTACACTCTATACCATACACTCTAAACCCTACACTCTATACCCTACACTATACACTCTATACCCTACAATCTATACCCTACACACTATGCCCTACACTCTATACCCTACACTCTATACCCTACACTCTACACTCTATACCCTACACTCTATACCATACACTCTATACCCTAAACTCTATACCATACACTCTACACCATACAATCTATACCATACACTCTATACCTACACTCTACACTCTATACCCTTCACTCTATACCCTACACTCTTTACCATACAATCTATACCCTACACTCTACACTCTATACCCTACACTCTATACCCTACACTCTATACCCTACACCCTACGCTCTATACCCTACACTCTATACCCTACACTCTATACTCTATACCCTACACTCTGTACCCTACACTCTATACCATACACTTTATACCCTACACTCTATACCATACACTCTACACTCTATTCCATGCACTCTATACCCTACACTCTATTCCCTACACTCTACACTCTATACCCTACACTCTACACTCTATACCCTACACTCTATACCCTACACTCTATACTCTATACCCTACACTCTATACCCTACACTATACACTCTATGCCCTACTCTCTATGCCCTACACTCTAATCCCTACACTCTACACTCTATAACCTACACTCTATACTCTACACTCCATACTCTACACTCTATACCCTATACTCTACACTCTATACCCTACACTCTATACCATACACTCTAATCCCTACACTCTACACTCTATACCCTACACTCTATACCTTACACTCTATACCCTACACCCTACGCTCTATACCCTACACTCTATACCCTACACTCTACACTTTATACCCTACACTCTATTCCATACACTCTATACCCTACACTCTATACCCTACACTCTACACTCTATACCATACACTCTATCCCCTACACTCTATACCATACACTCTACACTCTATACCCTACACTGTATACCCTACACTCTAAACTCTATACCCTACACTCTATACCCTACACTCTACACTCTATACCCTACACTCTACACTCTATACCCTACACTCTATACCCTACAATCTATATCATACACTCTATACCATACACACTATACCATACACTCTACACTCTATACCCTACACTCTATACCCTACACTCTACACTCTATACCCTACACTCTATACCCTACACTCTACACTCTATACCCTACACTCTATACCCTACACTCTATACCATACACTCTATACCATACACTCTATCCCCTACACTCTATCCCATACACTCTACACTCTATACCCTACACTCTACACTCTATACCCTACACTCTACACTCTATACCCTACACTCTACACCCTACACTCTATACCATACACTCTATACCCTACACTCTACACTCTATACCCTACACTCTATACCCTACACTCTATACCCAACACCCTACGCTCTATACCCTACACTCTATACCCTACACTCTACACACTATACCCTACACTCTATTCCATACACTCTATACCCTACACTCTATACCCTACACTCTACACTCTATACCCTACACTCTACACTTTACACACTATACCCTACACTCTATACCCTACACTCTATACTCTATACCCTACACTCTATACCGTACATTCTACACTCTATACCCTACACTCTATTCCCTACACTCTAATCCCTACACTCTACACTCTATACCCTACACTTTATACCCTACACTCTATACCCTACTCTCTACACTCTATACCCTACACTCTATACCCTACACTTTATACCGTACACTCTACACTCTATACCCTACACTCTATACCATACACTCTACACTCTATTCCCTACACTCTATACCATACACTCTAAACCCTACACTCTATACCCTACACTATACACTCTATACCCTACAATCTATACCCTACACACTATGCCCTACACTCTATACCCTACACTCTATACCCTACACTCTACACTCTATACCCTACACTCTATACCATACACTCTATACCCTAAACTCTATACCATACACTCTACACCATACAATCTATACCATACACTCTATACCTACACTCTACACTCTATACCCTTCACTCTATACCCTACACTCTTTACCATACAATCTATACCCTACACTCTACACTCTATACCCTACACTCTATTCCCTACACTCTACACTCTATACCCTACACTCTACACTCTATACCCTACACTCTATACCCTACACTCTATACTCTATACCCTACACTCTATACCCTACACTATACACTCTATGCCCTACTCTCTATGCCCTACACTCTAATCCCTACACTCTACACTCTATAACCTACACTCTATACTCTACACTCCATACTCTACACTCTATACCCTATACTCTACACTCTATACCCTACACTCTATACCATACACTCTAATCCCTACACTCTACACTCTATACCCTACACTCTATACCTTACACTCTATACCCTACACCCTACGCTCTATACCCTACACTCTATACCCTACACTCTACACTTTATACCCTACACTCTATTCCATACACTCTATACCCTACACTCTATACCCTACACTCTACACTCTATACCATACACTCTATCCCCTACACTCTATACCATACACTCTACACTCTATACCCTACACTGTATACCCTACACTCTAAACTCTATACCCTACACTCTATACCCTACACTCTACACTCTATACCCTACACTCTACACTCTATACCCTACACTCTATACCCTACAATCTATATCATACACTCTATACCATACACACTATACCATACACTCTACACTCTATACCCTACACTCTATACCCTACACTCTACACTCTATACCCTACACTCTATACCCTACACTCTACACTCTATACCCTACACTCTATACCCTACACTCTATACCATACACTCTATACCATACACTCTATCCCCTACACTCTATCCCATACACTCTACACTCTATACCCTACACTCTACACTCTATACCCTACACTATACACTCTATACCCTACACTCTACACCCTACACTCTATACCATACACTCTATACCCTACACTCTACACTCTATACCCTACACTCTATACCCTACACTCTATACCCAACACCCTACGCTCTATACCCTACACTCTATACCCTACACTCTACACACTATACCCTACACTCTATTCCATACACTCTATACCCTACACTCTATACCCTACACTCTACACTCTATACCCTACACTCTACACTTTACACACTATACCCTACACTCTATACCCTACACTCTATACTCTATACCCTACACTCTATACCGTACATTCTACACTCTATACCCTACACTCTATTCCCTACACTCTAATCCCTACACTCTACACTCTATACCCTACACTTTATACCCTACACTCTATACCCTACTCTCTACACTCTATACCCTACACTCTATACCCTACACTTTATACCGTACACTCTACACTCTATACCCTACACTCTATACCATACACTCTACACTCTATTCCCTACACTCTATACCATACACTCTAAACCCTACACTCTATACCCTACACTATACACTCTATACCCTACAATCTATACCCTACACACTATGCCCTACACTCTATACCCTACACTCTATACCCTACACTCTACACTCTATACCCTACACTCTATACCATACACTCTATACCCTAAACTCTATACCATACACTCTACACCATACAATCTATACCATACACTCTATACCTACACTCTACACTCTATACCCTTCACTCTATACCCTACACTCTTTACCATACAATCTATACCCTACACTCTACACTCTATACCCTACACTCTATACCCTACACTCTATACCCTACACCCTACGCTCTATACCCTACACTCTATACCCTACACTCTATACTCTATACCCTACACTCTGTACCCTACACTCTATACCATACACTTTATACCCTACACTCTATACCATACACTCTACACTCTATTCCATGCACTCTATACCCTACACTCTATTCCCTACACTCTACACTCTATACCCTACACTCTACACTCTATACCCTACACTCTATACCCTACACTCTATACTCTATACCCTACACTCTATACCCTACACTATACACTCTATGCCCTACTCTCTATGCCCTACACTCTAATCCCTACACTCTACACTCTATAACCTACACTCTATACTCTACACTCCATACTCTACACTCTATACCCTATACTCTACACTCTATACCCTACACTCTATACCATACACTCTAATCCCTACACTCTACACTCTATACCCTACACTCTATACCCTACACTCTACACTCTATACCCTACACTCTATACCCTACACTCTATACCCTACACTCTATACCCTACACTCTATACCCTACACTCTATACCCTAAACTCTATACCATACACTCTACACCATACAATCTATACCATACACTCTATACCTACACTCTACACTCTATACCCTTCACTCTATACCCTACACTCTATACCATACACTCCATACCCTACACTCTACACTCTATACCCTACACTCTATACCCTACACTCTATACCCTACACCCTACGCTCTATATCCTACACTCTATACCCTACACTCTATACTCTATACCCTATACTCTATTCCATACATTCTATACCCTACACTCTATACCCTACAGTCTAATCCCTACACTCTACACTCTATACCCTACACTCTGTACCCTACACTCTATACCATACACTTTATACCCTACACTCTATACCATACACTCTACACTCTATTCCATGCACTCTATACCCTACACTCTATTCCCTACACTCTACACTCTATACCCTACACTCTACACTCTATACCCTACACTATATACCCTACACTCTATACTCTATATCCTACACTCTATACCCTACACTATACACTCTATGCCCTACACTCTATGCCCTACACTCTAATCCCTACACTCTACACTCTATAACCTACACTCTATACTCTACACTCCATACTCTACACTCTATACCCTATACTCTACACTCTATACCCTACACTCTATACCATACACTCTAATCCCTACACTCTACACTCTATACCCTACACTCTATACCCTACACTCCATGCCCTACACTCTATACCCTACACTCTACACTCTATACCCTACACTCTATACCCTACACTCTATACCCTACACTCTATACCATACACTCTATACCCTACACTCTACACTCTATACCCTACACTCTATACCCTACACTCTACACTCTATACCCTACACTCTATACCCTACACTCTATACTCTACACCCTATACCCTACACTCTACACTCTATACCCTACACTCTATACCCTACACTCTACACTCTATACCCTACACTCTATACCCTACACTCTACACTCTACACTCTATACCATACACTCTATACCCTACACTCTACACTCTATACCCTACACTCTATACCCTGCACTCTATACACTACACCCTACGCTCTATACCCTACACTCTATACCCTACACTCTATACTCTATACCCTACACTCTATTCCATACATTCTATACCCTACACTCTATACCCTACACTGTAATCAGTACACTCTATACCCTACACTCTATTCCCTACACTCTATACCATACACTCTATACCCTACACTCTATACCCTACACTCTACACTCTATTCCATGCACTCTATACCCTACACTCTATACCCTACACTCTATTCCATACATTCTATACCCTACACTCTATACCCTACACTGTAATCAGTACACTCTACACTCTATACCCTACACTCTATACCCTACACTCTATACCATACAATCCATACCCTACAATCTATACCCTACAATCTACACTCTATACCCTACACTCTATACCCTACAATCTAAACCCTACATTCTATACCCTACACTCTATACCCTACACTCTACACTCTATACCCTACAATCTATACCGTACACTCTACACTCTATACCCTACACTCTATACCCTACACTCTACACTCTATACCCTACACTCTACACCCTACACTCTATACCATACACTCTATACCCTACACTCTACACTCTATACCCTACACTCTATACCTTATACTCTATACCCTACACCCTACGCTCTATACCCTACACTCTATACCCTACACTCTACACTTTATACCCTACACTCTATTCCATACACTCTATACCCTACACTCTATACACTACACTCTACACTCTATACCTTACACTCTACACTTTACACTATATACCCTACACTCTATAGCCTACACTCTATACCCTACACTCTATACCCTACACTCTACACTCTATACCCTACATTCTATACCCTACACTCTAATCCCTACACTCTACACTCTATACCCTACACTCTATACCCTACACTCTATACCCTACACTCTATACCCTACACTCTACACTCTATACCCTACACTCTATACCCTACACTCTATACCCTACACTATATACCCAAACTCTATACCCTACACTCTATACCATACACTATATACCCTACACTCTACACTCTATTCCCTACACTCTATACCATACACTCTATACCCTTTACTCTATACCCTACACTCTATAACCTACACTATACACTCTATACCCTAAACTCTACACTCTATACCATACACTCTGTACTCTACACTCTATACCCTACACTCTACACTCTATACCCTACAATCTATACCCTACACTCTATGCCCTACACTCTATACCCTACACTCTATACCCTACACACTATACCCTACACTCTACAATCTATACCATACACTCCATACCCTACACGCTATACCATACACTCTATACCACACACTCTATACCCTACACTCTATACCATACACTCTACACTATATACCCTACACTCTATACCCTACAATCTACACTCTATACCCTACACTCTACACTCGATACCCTACGCTCTATACCATACACTCTATACCCTAAACTCTATACCATACACACTATACCCTACACTCTATACCCTACACTCTATACGCTACACTCTACACTCTATACCCTACACTCTATACTCTACACTCTATACCCTACACTCTATACCCTACACTCTATACCTTACACTCTATACCCTACACTCTACACTCTATACCCTACACTCAATACCCTACACTCTATACCCTACACTCTATACCCTACACTCTACACTCTATACCCTAAACTCTACACTCTATACTCTACACTTTACACTCTATACCCTACACTCTATACCCTACACTCTATACCCTACACTCTACACACTATACCCTACACTCTATACCATACACTCTACACCCTACACTCTATACCCTACACTCTATACCATACACTCTATACCCTACACTCTACACTCTATACCCTAGACTCTATACCATACACTCTATACCCTACACTCTATACCCTACACTCTAATCTCTATACCATACACTCTATACCCTACACTCTATAACATACATTCTACACCCTACAATCTATACCATACACTCTATACCCTACACTCTATAACATACATTCTACACCCTACAATCTATACCATACACTCTATACCCTACACTCTACACTCTATACCATACACTCTATACCCTACACTCTACACTTTATACCCTACACTCTATACCCTACACTCTATAGCCTACACTCTATACCCTACACGCTATACCCTACACTCTATACCCTACACTATATACCCTACACTATATACCCTACACTCTACACCCTACACTCTATACCCTACACCCTATACCCTACACTCTATACCCTAATCTCTACACCCTACACTCTATACCCTACACTCTATACCCTACACTCTATACCCTACACTCTTTACTCTATACCCTACACTCTATACTCTACACTCTATACCATACACTCTATACCATACACTTTATCCCCTACACTCTATACCATACACTTTATCCCCTACACTCTATACCATACACTCTACACTCTATACCCTACACTCTGCACTCTATACCCTACACTCTATAACCTACACTCTACACTCTATACCCTACACTCTACACTCTATACCCTACACTCTATACCCTACAATCTATACCATACACTCTATACCATACACTCTATACCCTACACTCTATACCCTACACTCTATACCCTACACTCTACACTCTATACCCTACACTCTATGCCCTACAATCTATACCATACACTCTATACCATACACTCTATACCCTACACTCTATACCTCACACTCTACACTCTATCCCCTGCACTCTATACCATACACTCTACACTCTATACCCTACACTCTACACCCTACACTCTACACTCTACACCCTACACTCTATACCCTACACTCTACACTCTATACCCTACACTCTACACTCTATACCCTACACTCTATACCCTACAATCTATACCATACACTCTATACCATACACTCTACACCCTACACTCTATACCCTACACTCTATACCCTACACTCTATACCCTACACTCTATACCATACACTCTATACCCTACACTCTATACCTCACACTCTACACTCTATCCCCTGCACTCTATACCATACACTCTACACTCTATACCCTACACTCTATACCCTACACTCTATACCCTACACTCTATACCCTACACTCTACACTCTATACCCTACAATCTACACTCTATACCCTACACTCTATACCCTACAATCTATACCATACACTCTATACCATACACTCTATACCTCACACTCTACACTCTTACCCCTACACTCTACACTCTATACCCTACACTCTATACCCTACAATCTATACCATACACTCTATACCATACACTCTATACCCTACCCTCTATACCCTACACTCTACACTCTATACCCTACACTTTATACCCTACACTCTACACTCTATACCCTACACTCTACACTCTATACCCTACACTCTATACCCTACAATCTATACCATACACTCTATACCATACACTCTATACCCTACACTCTATACCTCACACTCTACAGTCTATCCCCTGCACTCTATACCATACACTCTACACTCTATACCCTACACTCTATACCCTACACTCCACACTCTATACCCTATTCTCTACAATCTATACCCTACACTCTATACCCTACAATCTATACCATACACTCTATACCATACACTCTATACCCTACACTCTACACGCTATACCCTACACTCTATACCCTACAATCTATACCATACACTCCATACCATACACTCTATACCCTACACTCTATACCTCACACTCTACACTCTATCCCCTGCACTCTATACCACACACTCTACACTCTATACCCTACACTCTACACTCTATACCCTACTCTCTAAACCCTACACTCTATACCTTACACTCTATACCCTACACTCTACACTCTATAACTTACACTCTATACCCTACACTCTATACCCTACACTCTATACCCTACACTCTATACCCTACACTCTACACATTATACCTTACACTCTATACCCTACACTCTATACCATACACTCTATACCCTACACTCTATACCCTACACTCTATACCCTACACTCTACACTCTACACCATACACTCTATACCCTACCCTCTATACCCTACACTCTATACCCTACACTCTATCCCCTACACTCTACACCCTTCACTTTATACCTTACACTCTATACCCTACACTCTATACCCTACACACTACGCTCTATACCTCACACTCTATACCCTACACTCTATACCCTACACTCTATACCCTACACTCTATACCCTACACTCTACACCCTACACTTTATAGCTTACACTCTATACCATACACTCTATACCCTACACTCTACACTCTATACCCTACACTCTATACCCTACACTCTATACCCTACACTCTATACCCTACACTCTACACCCTACACTTTATAGCTTACACTCTATACCCTACACTCTATACCCTAAACTCTATACCATACACTCTATACCCTACACTCTATACCCTACACTCTATACCCTACACTCTACACCATACACTCTATACCCTACCCTCTATACCTTACACTCTATACCCTACACTCTACACAGTATACCCTACACTCTATACCCTACACTCTATACCGTACATTCTACACTGTATACCCTACACTCTATACCCTACACTCTAATCCCTACACTCTACACTCTATACCCTACACTTTATACCCTACACTCTATACCCTACTCTCTACACTCTATACCCTACACTCTATACCCTACACTTTATACCCTACACTCTACACTCTATACTCTACACTCTATACCATACACTCTACACTCTATTCCCTACACTCTATACCATACACTCTAAACCCTACACTCTATACCCTACACTATACACTCTATACCCTACAATCTATACCCTACACACTATGCCCTACACTCTATACCCTACACTCTATACCCTACACTCTACACTCTATACCCTACACTCTATACCCTACACTCTATACCCTACACTCTACACTCTATACCCTTCACTCTATACCCTACACTCTATACCATACACTCTATACCCTACACTCTACACTCTATACCCTACACTCTATACCCTACACTCTATACCCTACACTCTATACTCTATACCCTACACTCTATACCCTACACTATACACTCTATGCCCTACACTCTATGCCCTACACTCTAATCCCTACACTCTACACTCTATAACCTATACTCTATACTCTACACTCCATACTCTACACTCTATACCCTATACTCTACACTCTATACCCTACACTCTATACCATACACTCTAATCCCTACACTCTACACTCTAACCCTACACTCTATACCCTACACTCCATACCCTACACTCTATACCCTACACTCTACACTCTATACCCTACACTCTATACCCTACACTCTATACCCTACACTCTATACCCTACACTCTATACCCTACACTCTATACCCTACACTCTACACTCTATACCCTACACTCTATACCATACACTCTATACCCTACACTCTACACTCTATACCCTACACTCTATACCCTACACTCTATACCCTACACTCTACACTCTATACCCTACACTCTATACCCTACACTCTATACTCTACACCCTATACCCTACACTCTACACTCTATACCCTACACTCTATACCCTACACTCTACACTCTATACCCTACACTCTATACCCTACACTCTACACTCTATACCATACACTCTATACCCTACACTCTACACTCTATACCCTACACTCTACACCCTGCACTCTATACCCTACACTCTATACCCTACACTCTATGCCCTACACTCTATACTCTATACCCTACACTCTATTCCATACATTCTATACCCTACACTCTATACCCTACACTGTAATCAGTACACTCTATACCCTACACTCTATTCCCTACACTCTATACCATACACTCTATACCCTACACTCTATACCCTACACTCTACACTCTATTCCATGCACTCTATACCCTACACTCTATTCCATACATTCTATACCCTACACTCTATACCCTACACTGTAACCAGTACACTCTACACTCTATACCCTACACTCTATACCCTACACTCTATACCATACAATCCATACCCTACAATCTATACCCTACAATCTACACTCTATACCCTACACTCTATACCCTACACTCTAAACCCTACATTCTATACCCTACACTCTATACCCTACACTCTACACTCTATACCCTACAATCTATACCCTACACTCTACACTCTATACCCCACACTCTATACCCTACACTCTATACCCTACACTCTATACCCTACACTCTATACCATATGCTCTATACCCTACACTCTATACCCGACACTCTATACCCTACACTATACACTCTATACCCTACACTCTACACTGTTTAACATACACTCTATACCCTACACTCTATACCCTACACTTTACACTCTATACCCTACACTCTACACCCTACACTCTATACCATACACTCTATACCCTACACTCTACACTCTATACCCTACAATCTATACCTTACACTCTATACCCTACACCCTACGCTCTATACCCTACACTCTATACCCTACACTCTACACTTTATACCCTACACTCTATTCCATACACTCTATACCCTACACTCTACACTCTATACCATACACTCTATCCCCTACACTCTATACCATACACTCTACACTCTATACCCTACACTGTATACCCTACACTCTAAACTCTATACCCTACACTCTATACCCTACACTCTACACTCTATACCCTACACTCTACACTCTATACCCTACACTCTATACCCTACAATCTATATCATACACTCTATACCATACACACTATACCATACACTCTACACTCTATACCCTACACTCTATACCCTACACTCTACACTCTATACCCTACACTCTATACCCTACACTCTACACTCTATACCCTACACTCTATACCCTACACTCTATACCATACACTCTATACCATACACTCTATCCCCTACACTCTATCCTATACACTCTACACTCTATACCCTACACTCTACACTCTATACCCTACACTCTACACTCTATACCCTACACTCTACACCCTACACTCTATACCATACACTCTATACCCTACACTCTACACTCTATACCCTACACTCTATACCCTACAATCTATACCCTACACCCTACGCTCTATACCCTACACTCTATACCCTACACTCTACACACTATACCCTACACTCTATTCCATACACTCTATACCCTACACTCTATACCCTACACTCTACACTCTATACCCTACACTCTACACTTTACACACTATACCCTACTTTCTATACCCTACACTCTATACTCTATACCCTACACTCTATACCGTACATTCTACACTCTATACCCTACACTCTATACCCTACACTCTAATCCCTACACTCTACACTCTATACCCTACACTTTATACCCTACACTCTATACCCTACTCTCTACACTCTATACCCTACACTCTATACCCTACACTTTATACCCTACACTCTACACTCTATACCCTACACTCTATACCATACACTCTACACTCTATTCCCTACACTCTATACCATACACTCTAAACCCTACACTCTATACCCTACACTATACACTCTATACCCTACAATCTATACCCTACACACTATGCCCTACACTCTATACCCTACACTCTATACCCTACACTCTACACTCTATACCCTACACTCTATACCATACACTCTATACCCTAAACTCTATACCATACACTCTACACCATACAATCTATACCATACACTCTATACCTACACTCTACACTCTATACCCTTCACTCTATACCCTACACTCTATACCATACAATCTATACCCTACACTCTACACTCTATACCCTACACTCTATACCCTACACTCTATACCCTACACCCTACGCTCTATACCCTACACTCTATACCCTACACTCTATACTCTATACCCTACACTCTGTACCCTACACTCTATACCATACACTTTATACCCTACACTCTATACCATACACTCTACACTCTATTCCATGCACTCTATACCCTACACTCTATTCCCTACACTCTACACTCTATACCCTACACTCTACACTCTATACCCTACACTCTATACCCTACACTCTATACTCTATACCCTACACTCTATACCCTACACTATACACTCTATGCCCTACACTCTATGCCCTACACTCTAATCCCTACACTCTACACTCTATAACCTACACTCTATACTCTACACTCCATACTCTACACTCTATACCCTATACTCTACACTCTATACCCTACACTCTATACCATACACTCTAATCCCTACACTCTACACTCTATACCCTACACTCTATACCCTACACTCCATACCCTACACTCTATACCCTACACTCTACACTCTATACCCTACACTCTATACCCTACACTCTATACCCTACACTCTATACCCTACACTCTATAGCCTAAACTCTATACCATACACTCTGCACCATACAATCTATACCATACACTCTATACCTACACTCTACACTCTATACCCTTCACTCTATACCCTACACTCCATACCATACACTCTATACCCTACACTCTACACTCTATACCCTACACTCTATACCCTACACTCTATACCCTACACCCTACGCTCTATACCCTACACTCTATACCCTACACTCTATACTCTATACCCTATACTCTATTCCATACATTCTATACCCTACACTCTATACCCTACAGTCTAATCCCTACACTCTACACCCTACACTCTGTACCCTACACTCTATACCATACACTTTATACCCTACACTCTATACCATACACTCTACACTCTATTCCATGCACTCTATACCCTACACTCTATTCCCTACACTCTACACTCTATACCCTACACTCTACACTCTATACCCTACACTCTATACCCTACACTCTATACTCTATATCCTACACTCTATACCCTACACTATACACTCTATGCCCTACACTCTATGCCCTACACTCTAATCCCTACACTCTACACTCTATAACCTACACTCTATACTCTACACTCCATACTCTACACTCTATACCCTATACTCTACACTCTATACCCTACACTCTATACCATACACTCTAATCCCTACACTCTACACTCTATACCCTACACTCTATACCCTACACTCCATACCCTACACTCTATACCCTACACTCTACACTCTATACCCTACACTCTATACCCTACACTCTATACCCTACACTCTATACCCTACACTCTATAGCCTAAACTCTATACCATACACTCTGCACCATACAATCTATACCATACACTCTATACCTACACTCTACACTCTATACCCTTCACTCTATACCCTACACTCCATACCATACACTCTATACCCTACACTCTACACTCTATACCCTACACTCTATACCCTACACTCTATACCCTACACCCTACGCTCTATACCCTACACTCTATACCCTACACTCTATACTCTATACCCTATACTCTATTCCATACATTCTATACCCTACACTCTATACCCTACAGTCTAATCCCTACACTCTACACCCTACACTCTGTACCCTACACTCTATACCATACACTTTATACCCTACACTCTATACCATACACTCTACACTCTATTCCATGCACTCTATACCCTACACTCTATTCCCTACACTCTACACTCTATACCCTACACTCTACACTCTATACCCTACACTCTATACCCTACACTCTATACTCTATATCCTACACTCTATACCCTACACTATACACTCTATGCCCTACACTCTATGCCCTACACTCTAATCCCTACACTCTACACTCTATAACCTACACTCTATACTCTACACTCCATACTCTACACTCTATACCCTATACCCTACACTCTATACCCTACACTCTATACCATACACTCTAATCCCTACACTCTACACTCTATACCCTACACTCTATACCCTACACTCCATGCCCTACACTCTATACCCTACACTCTACACTCTATACCCTACACTCTATACCCTACACTCTATACCCTACACTCTATACCCTACACTCTATACCATACACTCTATACCCTACACTCTACACTCTATACCCTACACTCTATACCCTACACTCTACACTCTATACCCTACACTCTATACCCTACACTCTATACTCTACACCCTATACCCTACACTCTACACTCTATACCCTACACTCTATACCCTACACTCTACACTCTATACCCTACACTCTATACCCTACACTCTACACTCTACACTCTATACCATACACTCTATACCCTACACTCTACACTCTATACCCTACACTCTATACCCTGCACTCTATACACTACATCCTACGCTCTATACCCTACACTCTATACCTTACACTCTATACCCTACACCCTACGCTCTATACCCTACACTCTATACCCTACACTCTACACTTTATACCCTACACTCTATTCCATACACTCTATACCCTACACTCTATACCCTACACTCTACACTCTATACCCTACACTCTATACCCTACACTCTATACTCTATATCCTACACTCTATACCCTACACTATACACTCTATGCCCTACACTCTATGCCCTACACTCTAATCCCTACACTCTACACTCTATAACCTACACTCTATACTCTACACTCCATACTCTACACTCTATACCCTATACCCTACACTCTATACCCTACACTCTATACCATACACTCTAATCCCTACACTCTACACTCTATACCCTACACTCTATACCCTACACTCCATGCCCTACACTCTATACCCTACACTCTACACTCTATACCCTACACTCTATACCCTACACTCTATACCCTACACTCTATACCCTACACTCTATACCATACACTCTATACCCTACACTCTACACTCTATACCCTACACTCTATACCCTACACTCTACACTCTATACCCTACACTCTATACCCTACACTCTATACTCTACACCCTATACCCTACACTCTACACTCTATACCCTACACTCTATACTCTACACTCTACACTCTATACCCTACACTCTATACCCTACACTCTACACTCTACACTCTATACCATACACTCTATACCCTACACTCTACACTCTATACCCTACACTCTATACCCTGCACTCTATACACTACATCCTACGCTCTATACCCTACACTCTATACCCTACACTCTACACTTTATACCCTACACTCTATTCCATACACTCTATACCCTACACTCTATACCCTACACTCTACACTCTATACCATACACTCTATCCCCTACACTCTATACCATACACTCTACACTCTATACCCTACACTGTATACCCTACACTCTAAACTCTATACCCTACACTCTATACCCTACACTCTACACTCTATACCCTACACTCTACACTCTATACCCTACACTCTATACCCTACAATCTATATCATACACTCTATACCCTACACTCTATACCCTACACTCTACACTCTATACCCTACACTCTATACCCTACACTCTACACTCTATACCCTACACTCTATACCCTACACTCTATACCATACACTCTATACCATACACTCTATCCCCTACACTCTATCCCATACACTCTACACTCTATACCCTACACTCTACACTCTATACCCTACACTCTACACTCTATACCCTACACTCTACACCCTACACTCTATACCATACACTCTATACCCTACACTCTACACTCTATACCCTACACTCTATACCCTACACTCTATACCCTACACCCTACGCTCTATACCCTACACTCTATACCCTACACTCTACACACTATACCCTACACTCTATTCCATACACTCTATACCCTACACTCTATACCCTACACTCTACACTCTATACCCTACACTCTACACTTTACACACTATACCCTACACTCTATACCCTACACTCTATACTCTATACCCTACACTCTATACCGTACATTCTACACTCTATACCCTACACTCTATACCCTACACTCTAATCCCTACACTCTACACTCTATACCCTACACTTTATACCCTACACTCTATACCCTACTCTCTACACTCTATACCCTACACTCTATACCCTACACTTTATACCCTACACTCTACACTCTATACCCTACACTCTATACCATACACTCTACACTCTATTCCCTACACTCTATACCATACACTCTAAACCCTACACTCTATACCCTACACTATACACTCTATACCCTACAATCTATACCCTACACACTATGCCCTACACTCTATACCCTACACTCTATACCCTACACTCTACACTCTATACCCTACACTCTATACCATACACTCTATACCCTAAACTCTATACCATACACTCTACACCATACAATCTATACCATACACTCTATACCTACACTCTACACTCTATACCCTTCACTCTATACCCTACACTCTATACCATACAATCTATACCCTACACTCTACACTCTATACCCTACACTCTATACCCTACACTCTATACCCTACACCCTACGCTCTAAACCCTACACTCTATACCCTACACTCTATACTCTATACCCTACACTCTGTACCCTACACTCTATACCATACACTTTATACCCTACACTCTATACCATACACTCTACACTCTATTCCATGCACTCTATACCCTACACTCTATTCCCTACACTCTACACTCTATATCCTACACTCTACACTCTATACCCTACACTCTATACCCTACACTCTATACTCTATACCCTACACTCTATACCCTACACTATACACTCTATGCCCTACACTCTATGCCCTACACTCTAATCCCTACACTCTACACTCTATAACCTACACTCTATACTCTACACTCCATACTCTACACTCTATACCCTATACTCTACACTCTATACCCTACACTCTATACCATACACTCTAATCCCTACACTCTACACTCTATACCCTACACTCTATACCCTACACTCCATACCCTACACTCTATACCCTACACTCTACACTCTATACCCTACACTCTATACCCTACACTCTATACCCTACACTCTATACCCTACACTCTATACCCTAAACTCTATACCATACACTCTACACCATACAATCTATACCATACACTCTATACCTACACTCTACACTCTATACCCTTCACTCTATACCATACACTCTATACCTTACACTCTATACCCTACACTCTACACTCTATACCCTACACTCTATACCCTACACTCTATACCCTACACCCTACGCTCTATACCCTACACTCTATACCCTACACTCTATACTCTATACCCTATACTCTATTCCATACATTCTATACCCTACACTCTATACCCTACAGTCTAATCCCTACACTCTACACTCTATACCCTACACTCTGTACCCTACACTCTATACCATACACTTTATACCCTACAATCTATACCATACACTCTACACTCTATTCCATGCACTCTATACCCTACACTCTATTCCCTACACTCTACACTCTATACCCTACACTCTACACTCTATACCCTACACTCTATACCCTACACTCTATACTCTATATCCTACACTCTATACCCTACACTATACACTCTATGCCCTACACTCTATGCCCTACACTCTAATCCCTACACTCTACACTCTATAACCTACACTCTATACTCTACACTCCATACTCTACACTCTATACCCTATACTCTACACTCTATACCCTACACTCTATACCATACACTCTAATCCCTACACTCTACACTCTATACCCTACACTCTATACCCTACACTCCATGCCCTACACTCTATACCCTACACTCTATACCCTACACTCTATACCCTACACTCTATACCCTACACTCTATACCCTACACTCTATACCCTACACTCTATACCATACACTTTATACCCTACACTCTACACTCTATACCCTACACTCTATACCCTACACTCTACACTCTATACCCTACACTCTATACCCTACACTCTATACTCTACACCCTATACCCTACACTCTACACTCTATACCCTACACTCTATACCCTACACTCTACACTCTATACCCTACACTCTATACCCTACACTCTACACTCTACACTCTATACCATACACTCTATACCCTACACTCTACACTCTATACCCTACACTCTATACCCTGCACTCTATACACTACATCCTACGCTCTATACCCTACACTCTATACCCTACACTCTATACTCTATACCCTACACTCTATTCCATACATTCTATACCCTACACTCTATACCCTACACTGTAATCAGTACACTCTATACCCTACACTCTATTCCCTACACTCTATACCATACACTCTATACCCTACACTCTATACCCTACACTCTACACTCTATTCCATGCACTCTATACCCTACACTCTATACCCTACACTCTATTCCATACATTCTATACCCTACACTCTATACCCTACACTGTAATCAGTACACTCTACACTCTATACCCTACACTCTATACCCTACACTCTATACCATACAATCCATACCCTACAATCTATACCCTACAATCTACACTCTATACCCTACACTCTATACCCTACAATCTAAACCCTACATTCTATACCCTACACTCTATACCCTACACTCTACACTCTATACCCTACAATCTATACCCTACACTCTACACTCTATACCCTACACTCTATACCATACACTCTATACCCTACACTCTATACCCTACACTCTATACCATACACTCTATACCCTACACTCTACACTCTATACCCTACACTCTATACCCTACACTCTATACCCTACACTCTACACTCTACACTCTATACCCTACACTCTATACCCTACACTCTATACTCTACACTCTATACCCTACACTCTATACCCTACACTCTATACCCTACACTCTACACTCTATACCCTACACTCTATACCCTAAACTCTATACCCTACACTCTATACCCTACACTCCATACCCTCCACTCTGTACCCTACACTCTACACTCTATACCCTACACTCTATACCATACGCTCTATACCCTACACTCTATACCCGACACTCTATACCCTACACTATACACTCTATACCCTACACTCTACACTGTATACCATACACTCTATACCCTACACTCTATACCCTACACTCTACACTCTATACCCTACACTCTACACCCTACACTCTATACCATACACTCTATACCCTACACTCTACACTCTATACCCTACACTCTATACCTTACACTCTATACCCTACACCCTACGCTCTATACCCTACACTCTATACCCTACACTCTACACTTTATACCCTACACTCTATTCCATACACTCTATACCCTACACTCTATACACTACACTCTACACTCTATACCTTACACTCTACACTTTACACTATATACCCTACACTCTATAGCCTACACTCTATACCCTACACTCTATACCCTACACTCTACACTCTATAACCTACATTCTATACCCTACACTCTAATCCCTACACTCTACACTCTATACCCTACACTCTATACCCTACACTCTATACCCTACACTCTATACCCTACACTCTACACTCTATACCCTACACTCTATGCCCTACACTCTATACCCTACACTCTATACCCTACACTATATACCCTACACTCTATACCCTACACTCTATACCATACACTATATACCCTACACTCTACACTCTATTCCCTACACTCTATACCATACACTCTATACCCTTTACTCTATACCCTACACTCTATAACCTACACTATACACTCTATACCCTACACTCTACACTCTATACCATACACTCTATACTCTACACTCTATACCCTACACTCTACACTCTATACCCTACAATCTATACCCTACACTCTATGCCCTACACTCTATACCCTACACTCTATACCATACAATCTATACCCTACACACTATACCCTACACTCTATACCCTACACTCTACACTCTATACCCTACACTCTATAACATACACTCTATACCCTACACTCTATACCTGACACTCTATACCCTACACTCTACACCCTACACTCTACACTCTATACCGTACACTCTATACCCTACACTCTATACCCTACACTCTACACTTTATACCCTACACTCTATACCATACACTCTACACTCTATTCCATGCACTCTATACCCTACACTCTATTCCCTACACTCTACACTCTATACCCTACACTCTACACTCTATACCCTACACTCTATACCCTACACTCTATACTCTATATCCTACACTCTATACCCTACACTATACACTCTATGCCCTACACTCTATGCCCTACACTCTAAACCCTACACTCTACACTCTATAACCTACACTCTATACTCTACACTCCATACTCTACACTCTATACCCTATACTCTACACTCTATACCCTACACTCTATACCATACACTCTAATCCCTACACTCTACACTCTATACCCTACACTCTATACCCTACACTCTATACCCTACACTCTATACCCTACACTCTACACTCTATACCCTACACTCTATGCCCTACACTCTATACCCTACACTCTATACCCTACACTATATACCCTACACTCTATACCCTACACTCTATACCATACACTATATACCCTACACTCTACACTCTATTCCCTACACTCTATACCATACACTCTATACCCTTTACTCTATACCCTACACTCTATAACCTACACTATACACTCTATACCCTACACTCTACACTCTATACCATACACTCTATACTCTACACTCTATACCCTACACTCTACACTCTATACCCTACAATCTATACCCTACACTCTATGCCCTACACTCTATACCCTACACTCTATACCATACAATCTATACCCTACACACTATACCCTACACTCTATACCCTACACTCTACACTCTATACCCTACACTCTATAACATACACTCTATACCCTACACTCTATACCTGACACTCTATACCCTACACTCTACACCCTACACTCTACACTCTATACCGTACACTCTATACCCTACACTCTATACCCTACACTCTACACTTTATACCCTACACTCTATACCATACACTCTACACTCTATTCCATGCACTCTATACCCTACACTCTATTCCCTACACTCTACACTCTATACCCTACACTCTACACTCTATACCCTACACTCTATACCCTACACTCTATACTCTATATCCTACACTCTATACCCTACACTATACACTCTATGCCCTACACTCTATGCCCTACACTCTAAACCCTACACTCTACACTCTATAACCTACACTCTATACTCTACACTCCATACTCTACACTCTATACCCTATACTCTACACTCTATACCCTACACTCTATACCATACACTCTAATCCCTACACTCTACACTCTATACCCTACACTCTATACCCTACACTCCATGCCCTACACTCTATACCCTACACTCTACACTCTATACCCTACACTCTATACCCTACACTCTATACCCTACACTCTATACCCTACACTCTATACCCTACACTCTACACTCTATACCCTACACTCTATACCATACACTCTATACCCTACACTCTACACTCTATACCCTACACTCTATACCCTACACTCTATACCCTACACTCTACACTCTATACCCTACACTCTATACCCTACACTCTATACTCTACACCCTATACCCTACACTCTACACTCTATACCCTACACTCTATACCCTACACTCTACACTCTATACCCTACACTCTATACCCTACACTCTACACTCTACACTCTATACCATACACTCTATACCCTACACTCTACACTCCATACCCTACACTCTATACCCTGCACTCTATACACTACACCCTACGCTCTATACCCTACACTCTATACCCTACACTCTATACTCTATACCCTACACTCTATTCCATACATTCTATACCCTACACTCTATACCCTACACTGTAATCAGTACACTCTATACCCTACACTCTATTCCCTACACTCTATACCATACACTCTATACCCTACACTCTATACCCTACACTCTACACTCTATTCCATGCACTCTATACCCTACACTCTATACCCTACACTCTATTCCATACATTCTATACCCTACACTCTATACCCTACACTGTAATCAGTACACCCTACACTCTATACCCTACACTCTATACCATACAATCCATACCCTACACTCTACACTCTATACCCTACACTCTATACCCTACACTCTATACCCTACACCCTACGCTCTATACCCTACACTCTATACCCTACACTCTATACCATACACTCTATACCCTACACTCTACACTCTATACCCTACACTCTATACCCTACACCCTACGCTCTATACCCTACACTCTATACCCTACACTCTACACACTATACCCTACACTCTATTCCATACACTCTATACCCTACACTCTATACCCTACACTCTACACTCTATACCCTACACTCTACACTTTACACACTATACCCTACACTCTATACCCTACACTCTATACTCTATACCCTACACTCTATACCGTACATTCTACACTCTATACCCTACACTCTATACCCTACACTCTAATCCCTACACTCTACACTCTATACCCTACACTTTATACCCTACACTCTATACCCTACTCTCTACACTCTATACCCTACACTCTATACCCTACACTTTATACCCTACACTCTACACTCTATACCCTACACTCTATACCATACACTCTACACTCTATTCCCTACACTCTATACCATACACTCTAAACCCTACACTCTATACCCTACACTATACACTCTATACCCTACAATCTATACCCTACACACTATGCCCTACACTCTATACCCTACACTCTATACCCTACACTCTACACTCTATACCCTACACTCTATACCATACACTCTATACCCTAAACTCTATACCATACACTCTACACCATACAATCTATACCATACACTCTATACCTACACTCTACACTCTATACCCTTCACTCTATACCCTACACTCTATACCATACAATCTATACCCTACACTCTACACTCTATACCCTACACTCTATACCCTACACTCTATACCCTACACCCTACGCTCTATACCCTACACTCTATACCCTACACTCTATACTCTATACCCTACACTCTGTACCATACACTCTATACCATACACTTTATACCCTACACTCTATACCATACACTCTACACTCTATTCCATGCACTCTATACCCTACACTCTATTCCCTACACTCTACACTCTATACCCTACACTCTACACTCTATACCCTACACTCTATACCCTACACTCTATACTCTATACCCTACACTCTATACCCTACACTATACACTCTATGCCCTACACTCTATGCCCTACACTCTAATCCCTACACTCTACACTCTATAACCTACACTCTATACTCTACACTCCACACTCTACACTCTATACCCTATACTCTACACTCTATACCCTACACTCTATACCATACACTCTAATCCCTACACTCTACACTCTATACCCTACACTCTATACCCTACACTCCATACCCTACACTCTATACCCTACACTCTACACTCTATACCCTACACTCTATACCCTACACTCTATACCCTACACTCTATACCCTACACTCTATACCCTAAACTCTATACCATACACTCTACACCATACAATCTATACCATACACTCTATACCTACACACTACACTCTATACCCTTCACTCTATACCCTACACTCTATACCATACACTCTATACCCTACACTCTATACCCTACACTCTATACCCTACACTCTATACCCTACACCCTACGCTCTATACCCTACACTCTATACCATACACTCTACACTCTATTCCATGCACTCTATACCCTACACTCTATTCCCTACACTCTACACTCTATACCCTACACTCTACACTCTATACCCTACACTCTATACCCTACACTCTATACTCTATACCCTACACTCTATACCCTACACTATACACTCTATGCCCTACACTCTATGCCCTACACTCTAATCCCTACACTCTACACTCTATAACCTACACTCTATACTCTACACTCCATACTCTACACTCTATACCCTATACTCTACACTCTATACCCTACACTCTATACCATACACTCTAATCCCTACACTCTACACTCTATACCCTACACTCCATACCCTACACTCTATACCCTACACTCTACACTCTATACCCTACACTCTATACCCTACACTCTATACCCTACACTCTATACCCTACACTCTATACCCTACACTCTATACCCTAAACTCTATACCATATACTCTACACCATACAATCTATACCATACACTCTATACCTACACTCTACACTCTATACCCTTCACTCTATACCCTACACTCTATACCATACACTCTATACCCTACACTCTATACCCTACACTCTATACCCTACACTCTATACCCTACACCCTACGCTCTATACCCTACACTCTATACCCTACACTCTATACTCTATACCCTATACTCTATTCCATACATTCTATACCCTACACTCTATACCCTACAGTCTAATCCCTACACTCTACACTCTATACCCTACACTCTGTACCCTACACTCTATACCATACACTTTATACCCTACACTCTATACTATACACTCTACACTCTATGCCATGCACTCTATACCCTACACTCTATTCCCTACACTCTACACTCTATACCCTACACTCTACACTCTATACCCTACACTCTATACCCTACACTCTATACTCTACATCCTACACTCTATACCCTACACTATACACTCTATGCCCTACACTTTATGCCCTACACTCTAATCCCTACACTCTACAATCTATAACCTACACTCTATACTCTACACTCCATACTCTACACTCTATACCCTATACTCTACACTCTATACCCTACACTCTATACCATACACTCTAATCCCTACACTCTACACTCTATACCCTACACTCTATACCCTACACTCCATGCCCTACACTCTATACCCTACACTCTACACTCTATACCCTACACTCTATACCCTACACTCTATACCCTACACTCTATACCCTACACTCTATACCCTACACTCTATACCATACACTCTATACCCTACACTCTACACTCTATACCCTACACTCTATACCCTACACTCTATACCCTACACTCTACACTCTATACCCTACACTCTATACCCTACACTCTATACTCTACACCCTATACCCTACACTCTACACTCTATACCCTACACTCTATACCCTACACTCTACACTCTATACCCTACACTCTATACCCTACACTCTACACTCTACACTCTATACCATACACTCTATACCCTACACTCTACACTCTATACCCTACACTCTATACCCTGCACTCTATACACTACACCCTACGCTCTATACCCTACACTCTATACCCAACACTCTATACTCTTTACCCTACACTCTATTCCATACATTCTATACCCTACACTCTATACCCTACACTGTAATTAGTACACTCTATACCCTACACTCTATTCCCTACACTCTATACCATACACTCTATACCCTACACTCTATACCCTACACTCTACACTCTATTCCATGCACTCTATACCCTACACTCTATACCCTACACTCTATTCCATACATTCTATACCCTACACTCTATACCCTACACTGTAATCAGTACACTCTACACTCTATACCCTACACTCTATACCCTACACTCTATACCATACAATCCATACCCTACAATCTATACCCTACAATCTACACTCTATACCCTACACTCTATACCCTACAATCTAAACCCTACATTCTATACCCTACACTCTATACCCTACACTCTACACTCTATACCCTACAATCTATACCCTACACTCTACACTCTATACCCTACACTCTATACCCTACACTCTATACCCTACACTCTATACCCTACACTCTATACCATACACTCTATACCCTACACTCTATACCCTACACTCTATACCCTACACTCTACACTCTACACTCTATACCCTACACTCTATACCCTACACTCTATACTCTACACTCTATACCCTACACTCTATACCCTACACTCTATACCCTACACTCTACACTCTATACCCTACACTCTATACCCTAAACTCTATACCCTACACTCTATACCCTACACTCCATACCCTCCACTCTGTACCCTACACTCTACACTCTATACCCTACACTCTATACCATACGCTCTATACCCTACACTCTATACCCGACACTCTATACCCTACACTATACACTCTATACCCTACACTCTACACTGTATACCATACACTCTATACCCTACACTCTATACCCTACACTCTACACTCTATACCCTACACTCTACACCCTACACTCTACACCCTACACTCTATACCATACACTCTATACCCTACACTCTACACTCTATACCCTACACTCTATACCTTACACTCTATACCCTACACCCTACGCTCTATACCCTACACTCTATACCCTACACTCTACACTTTATACCCTACACTCTATTCCATACACTCTATACCCTACACTCTATACACTACACTCTACACTCTATACCTTACACTCTACACTTTACACTATATACCCTACACTCTATAGCCTACACTCTATACCCTACACTCTATACCCTACACTCTACACTCTATAACCTACATTCTATACCCTACACTCTAATCCCTACACTCTACACTCTATACCCTACACTCTATACCCTACACTCTATACCCTACACTATATACCCTACACTCTACACTCTATACCCTACACTCTATGCCCTACACTCTATACCCTACACTCTATACCCTACACTATATACCCTACACTCTATACCCTACACTCTATACCATACACTATATACCCTACACTCTACACTCTATTCCCTACACTCTATACCATACACTCTATACCCTTTACTCTATACCCTACACTCTATAACCTACACTATACACTCTATACCCTACACTCTACACTCTATACCATACACTCTATACTCTACACTCTATACCCTACACTCTACACTCTATACCCTACAATCTATACCCTACACTCTATGCCCTACACTCTATACCCTACACTCTATACCATACAATCTATACCCTACACACTATACCCTACACTCTATACCCTACACTCTACACTCTATACCCTACACTCTATAACATACACTCTATACCCTACACTCTATACCTGACACTCTATACCCTACACTCTACACCCTACACTCTACACTCTATACCGTACACTCTATACCCTACACTCTATACCCTACACTCTACACTTTATACCCTACACTCTATACCCTACACTCTATACCCTACACTCTATACCATACACTCTATACCATTTACTCTATACCCTACACTCTATACCCTACACTATACACTCTATACCCTACACTCTACACCCTACACTCTATACCCTACACTCTATACTCTATACCCTACAATCTATACCTTACACTCTATACCCTACACTATACACTCTATACCCTACACTCTATACCCTACACTCTATACCCTACACTCTATACTCTATACCCTACACTCTATACCCTACAGGCTATACCCTACACTGTACACCCTACACTCTACACTCTATACTCTACACTCTATACCCTACACTCTATACCCTACACTCTATACCCTACACTCTACACTTTATGCCCTACACTCTATACCCTACACTCTATACTCTACACTCTATACCCTACACTCTACACTCTATACCCTACACTCTATACATAGTAACATAGTAACATAGTAACATAGTAAGGCCGAAAAAAGACATTTGTCCATCCAGTTCAGCCTATATTCCATCATAATAAATACCCAGATCTACGTCCTTCTACAGAACCTAATAATTGTATGATACAATATTGTTCTGCTCCAGGAAGACATCCAGGCCTCTCTTGAACCCCTCGACTGAGTTCGCCTACACTCTATACCCTACACCCTACGCTCTATACCCTACACTCTATACCCTACACTCTATACTCTATACCCTATACTCTATTCCATACATTCTATACCCTACACTCTATACCCTACAGTCTAATCCCTACACTCTACACTCTATACCCTACACTCTGTACCCTACACTCTATACCATACACTTTATACCCTACACTCTATACCATACACTCTACACTCTATTCCATGCACTCTATACCCTACACTCTATTCCCTACACTCTACACTCTATACCCTACACTCTACACTCTATACCCTACACTCTATACCCTACACTCTATACTCTATATCCTACACTCTATACCCTACACTATACACTCTATGCCCTACACTTTATGCCCTACACTCTAATCCCTACACTCTACAATCTATAACCTACACTCTATACTCTACACTCCATACTCTACACTCTATACCCTATACTCTACACTCTATACCCTACACTCTATACCCTACACTCCATGCCCTACACTCTATACCCTACACTCTACACTCTATACCCTACACTCTATACCCTACACTCTATACCCTACACTCTATACCCTACACTCTATACCCTACACTCTATACCATACACTCTATACCCTACACTCTACACTCTATACCCTACACTCTATACCCTACACTCTATACCCTACACTCTACACTCTATACCCTACACTCTATACCCTACACTCTATACTCTACACCCTATACCCTACACTCTACACTCTATACCCTACACTCTATACCCTACACTCTATACTCTATACCCTATACTCTATTCCATACATTCTATACCCTACACTCTATACCCTACAGTCTAATCCCTACACTCTACACTCTATACCCTACACTCTATACCCTACACTCTATACCCTACACTCCATGCCCTACACTCTATACCCTACACTCTACACTCTATACCCTACACTCTATACCCTACACTCTATACCCTACACTCTATACCCTACACTCTATACCCTACACTCTATACCATACACTCTATACCCTACACTCTACACTCTATACCCTACACTCTATACCCTACACTCTATACCCTACACTCTACACTCTATACCATACACTTTATACCCTACACTCTATACCATACACTCTACACTCTATTCCATGCACTCTATACCCTACACTCTATTCCCTACACTCTACACTCTATACCCTACACTCTACACTCTATACCCTACACTCTATACCCTACACTCTATACTCTATACCCTACACTCTATACCCTACACTATACACTCTATGCCCTACACTCTATGCCCTACACTCTAATCCCTACACTCTACACTCTATAACCTACACTCTATACTCTACACTCCACACTCTACACTCTATACCCTATACTCTACACTCTATACCCTACACTCTATACCATACACTCTAATCCCTACACTCTACACTCTATACCCTACACTCTATACCCTACACTCCATACCCTACACTCTATACCCTACACTCTACACTCTATACCCTACACTCTATACCCTACACTCTATACCCTACACTCTATACCCTACACTCTATACCCTACACTCTATACCCTAAACTCTATACCATACACTCTACACCATACAATCTATACCATACACTCTATACCTACACACTACACTCTATACCCTTCACTCTATACCCTACACTCTATACCATACACTCTATACCCTACACTCTATACCCTACACTCTATACCCTACACTCTATACCCTACACCCTACGCTCTATACCCTACACTCTATACCATACACTCTACACTCTATTCCATGCACTCTATACCCTACACTCTATTCCCTACACTCTACACTCTATACCCTACACTCTACACTCTATACCCTACACTCTATACCCTACACTCTATACTCTATACCCTACACTCTATACCCTACACTATACACTCTATGCCCTACACTCTATGCCCTACACTCTAATCCCTACACTCTACACTCTATAACCTACACTCTATACTCTACACTCCATACTCTACACTCTATACCCTATACTCTACACTCTATACCCTACACTCTATACCATACACTCTAATCCCTACACTCTACACTCTATACCCTACACTCTATACCCTACACTCCATACCCTACACTCTATACCCTACACTCTACACTCTATACCCTACACTCTATACCCTACACTCTATACCCTACACTCTATACCCTACACTCTATACCCTACACTCTATACCCTAAACTCTACACCATACAATCTATACCATACACTCTATACCTACACTCTACACTCTATACCCTTCACTCTATACCCTACACTCTATACCATACACTCTATACCCTACACTCTATACCCTACACTCTATACCCTACACTCTATACCCTACACCCTACACTCTATACCCTACACTCTATACCCTACACTCCATGCCCTACACTCTATACCCTACACTCTACACTCTATACCCTACACTCTATACCCTACACTCTATACCCTACACTCTATACCCTACACTCTATACCCTACACTCTATACCATACACTCTATACCCTACACTCTACACTCTATACCCTACACTCTATACCCTACACTCTATACCCTACACTCTACACTCTATACCCTACACTCTATACCCTACACTCTATACTCTACACCCTATACCCTACACTCTACACTCTATACCCTACACTCTATACCCTACACTCTATACTCTATACCCTATACTCTATTCCATACATTCTATACCCTACACTCTATACCCTACAGTCTAATCCCTACACTCTACACTCTATACCCTACACTCTATACCCTACACTCTATACCCTACACTCCATGCCCTACACTCTATACCCTACACTCTACACTCTATACCCTACACTCTATACCCTACACTCTATACCCTACACTCTATACCCTACACTCTATACCCTACACTCTATACCATACACTCTATACCCTACACTCTACACTCTATACCCTACACTCTATACCCTACACTCTATACCCTACACTCTACACTCTATACCATACACTTTATACCCTACACTCTATACCATACACTCTACACTCTATTCCATGCACTCTATACCCTACACTCTATTCCCTACACTCTACACTCTATACCCTACACTCTACACTCTATACCCTACACTCTATACCCTACACTCTATACTCTATACCCTACACTCTATACCCTACACTATACACTCTATGCCCTACACTCTATGCCCTACACTCTAATCCCTACACTCTACACTCTATAACCTACACTCTATACTCTACACTCCACACTCTACACTCTATACCCTATACTCTACACTCTATACCCTACACTCTATACCATACACTCTAATCCCTACACTCTACACTCTATACCCTACACTCTATACCCTACACTCCATACCCTACACTCTATACCCTACACTCTACACTCTATACCCTACACTCTATACCCTACACTCTATACCCTACACTCTATACCCTACACTCTATACCCTACACTCTATACCCTAAACTCTATACCATACACTCTACACCATACAATCTATACCATACACTCTATACCTACACACTACACTCTATACCCTTCACTCTATACCCTACACTCTATACCATACACTCTATACCCTACACTCTATACCCTACACTCTATACCCTACACTCTATACCCTACACCCTACGCTCTATACCCTACACTCTATACCCTACACTCTATACTCTATACCCTATACTCTATTCCATACATTCTATACCCTACACTCTATACCCTACAGTCTAATCCCTACACTCTACACTCTATACCCTACACTCTGTACCCTACACTCTATACCATACACTTTATACCCTACACTCTATACCATACACTCTACACTCTATTCCATGCACTCTATACCCTACACTCTATTCCCTACACTCTACACTCTATACCCTACACTCTACACTCTATACCCTACACTCTATACCCTACACTCTATACTCTACATCCTACACTCTATACCCTACACTATACACTCTATGCCCTACACTTTATGCCCTACACTCTAATCCCTACACTCTACAATCTATAACCTACACTCTATACTCTACACTCCATACTCTACACTCTATACCCTATACTCTATACTCTATAGAGTGTAGAGTGTAGGGTATAGAGTGTATAGTGTAGGTTATAGAGTGTAGGGTATAGAGTAAAGGGTATAGAGTGTATGGTATAGAGTGTAGGGAATAGAGTGTAGAGTGTAGGGTATATAGTGTATGGTATAGAGTGTAGGGTATAGAGTGTAGGGTATATAGTGTAGGGTATAGAGTGTAGGGTATAGAGTGTAGGGCATAGAGTGTAGGGTATAGAGTGTAGAGTGTAGGGTATATAGTGTAGGGTATAGAGTGTAGGGTATAGAGTGTAGGGTATAGAGTGTAGAGTGTAGGGATTAGAGTGTAGGGTATAGAATGTAGGTTATAGAGTGTAGAGTGTAGGGTATAGAGTGTAGGGTATAGAGTGTAGGCTATAGAGTGTAGGGTATATAGTGTAAAGTGTAGAGTGTAAGGTATAGAGTGTAGAGTGTAGTGTATAGAGTGTAGGGTATAGAGTGTATGGAATAGAGTGTAGGGTATAAAGTGTAGAGTGTAGGGTATAGAGTGTAGGGTATAGAGCGTAGGGTGTAGGGTATAGAGTGTAAGGTATAGAGTGTAGGGTATAGAGTGTAGAGTGTAGGGTATAGAGTGTATGGTATAGAGTGTAGGGTGTAGAGTGTAGGGTGTAGAGTGTAGGGTATAGAGTGTAGAGTGTAGGGTATAGAGTGTAGGGTATAGAGTGTATGGTATACAGTGTAGAGTGTAGGGTATAGAGTGTATAGTGTAGGGTATAGAGTGTCGGGTATAGAGTGTAGGGTATAGAGCGTATGGTATAGAGTGTAGGGTATAGAGTGTAGAGTGTAGGGTGCAGAGTGGAGGGTATGGAGTGTAGGGTATAGAGTGTAGGGTATAGAGTTTAGGGTATAGAGTGTAAGGTATAGAGTGTAGAGTGTAGGGTATAGAGTGTAGGGTATAGAGTGTAGGGTATAGAGTGTAGAGTATAGAGTGTAGGGTATAGAGTGTAGGGTATAGAGTGTAGAGTGTAGGGTATAGAGTGTAGGGTATAGAGTGTAGGGTATAGAGTGTATGGTATAGAGTGTAGGGTATAGAGTGTAGGGTATAGAGTGTAGGGTATAGAGTGTAGGGTATAGAGTGTAGAGTGTAGGGTATAGATTGTAGGGTATAGAGTGTAGAGTGTAGGGTATAGAGTGTAGGGTATAGAATGTAGGGTTTAGATTGTAGGGTATAGAGTGTAGGGTATAGAGTGTAGATTGTAGGGTATAGATTGTAGGGTATGGATTGTATGGTATAGAGTGTAGGGTATAGAGTGTAGGGTATAGAGTGTAGAGTGTACTGATTACAGTGTAGGGTATAGAGTGTAGGGTATAGAATGTATGGAATAGAGTGTAGGGTATAGAGTGTAGGGTATAGAGTGCATGGAATAGAGTGTAGAGTGTAGGGTATAGAGTGTAGGGTATAGAGTGTATGGTATAGAGTGTAGGGAATAGAGTGTAGGGTATAGAGTGTACTAATTACAGTGTAGGGTATAGAGTGTAGGGTATAGAATGTATGGAATAGAGTGTAGGGTATAGAGTATAGAGTGTAGGGTATAGAGTGTAGGGTATAGAGCGTAGGGTGTAGTGTATAGAGTGCAGGGTATAGAGTGTAGGGTATAGAGTGTAGAGTGTAGGGTATAGAGTGTATGGTATAGAGTGTAGAGTGTAGAGTGTAGGGTATAGAGTGTAGGGTATAGAGTGTAGAGTGTAGGGTATAGAGTGTAGGGTATAGAGTGTAGAGTGTAGGGTATAGGGTGTAGAGTATAGAGTGTAGGGTATAGAGTGTAGGGTATAGAGTGTAGAGTGTAGGGTATAGAGTGTAGGGTATAGAGTGTAGGGTATAGAGTGTAGAGTGTAGGGTATAGAGTGTATGGTATAGAGTGTAGGGTATAGAGTGTAGGGTATAGAGTGTAGGGTATAGAGTGTAGGGTATAGAGTGTAGGGTATAGAGTGTAGAGTGTAGGGTATAGAGTGTAGGGCATGGAGTGTAGGGTATAGAGTGTAGGGTATAGAGTGTAGAGTATAGGGTATAGAGTGTAGAGTATGGAGTGTAGAGTATAGAGTGTAGGTTATAGATTGTAGAGTGTAGGGATTAGAGTGTAGGGCATAAAGTGTAGGGCATAGAGTGTATAGTGTAGGGTATAGAGTGTAGGATATAGAGTATAGAGTGTAGGGTATAGAGTGTAGGGTATAGAGTGTAGAGTGTAGGGTATAGAGTGTAGAGTGTAGGGAATAGAGTGTAGGGTATAGAGTGCATGGAATAGAGTGTAGAGTGTATGGTATAGAGTGTAGGGTATAAAGTGTATGGTATAGAGTGTAGGGTACAGAGTGTAGGGTATAGAGTGTAGAGTGTAGGGATTAGACTGTAGGGTATAGAGTGTAGGGTATAGAATGTATGGAATAGAGTATAGGGTATAGAGTATAGAGTGTAGGGTATAGAGTGTAGGGTATAGAGCGTAGGGTGTAGGGTATAGAGTGTAGGCGAACTCAGTCGAGGGGTTCAAGAGAGGCCTGGATGTCTTCCTGGAGCAGAACAATATTGTATCATACAATTATTAGGTTCTGTAGAAGGACGTAGATCTGGGTATTTATTATGATGGAATATAGGCTGAACTGGATGGACAAATGTCTTTTTTCGGCCTTACTATGTTACTATGTTACTATGTTACTATGTATAGAGTGTAGGGTATAGAGTGTAGAGTGTAGGGTATAGAGTGTAGAGTATAGAGTGTAGGGTATAGAGTGTAGGGCATAAAGTGTAGAGTGTAGGGTATAGAGTGTAGGGTATAGAGTGTAGGGTATAGAGTGTAGAGTATAGAGTGTAGAGTGTAGGGTGTACAGTGTAGGGTATAGCCTGTAGGGTATAGAGTGTAGGGTATAGAGTATAGAGTGTAGGGTATAGAGTGTAGGGTATAGAGTGTAGGGTATAGAGTGTATAGTGTAGGGTATAGAGTGTAAGGTATAGATTGTAGGGTATAGAGTATAGAGTGTAGGGTATAGAGTGTAGGGTGTAGAGTGTAGGGTATAGAGTGTATAGTGTAGGGTATAGAGTGTAGGGTATAGAGTAAATGGTATAGAGTGTATGGTATAGAGTGTAGGGTATAGAGTGTAGGGTATAGAGTGTAGGGTATAAAGTGTAGAGTGTAGGGTATAGAGTGTAGGGTATAGAGTGTACGGTATAGAGTGTAGAGTGTAGGGTGTAGAGTGTAGGGTATAGAGTGTCAGGTATAGAGTGTAGGGTATAGAGTGTATGTTATAGAGTGTAGGGTATAGAGTGTAGAGTGTAGGGTATAGAGTGTAGGGTATAGTGTGTAGGGTATAGATTGTATGGTATAGAGTGTAGGGTATAGAGTGTAGGGCATAGAGTGTAGGGTATAGATTGTAGGGTATAGAGTGTAGAGTGTAGGGTATAGAGTGTAGAGTATAGAGTGTATGGTATAGAGTGTAGAGTGTAGGGTATAGAGTGTATAGTGTAGGTTATAGAGTGTAGGGTATAGAGTAAAGGGTATAGAGTGTATGGTATAGAGTGTAGGGAATAGAGTGTAGAGTGTAGGGTATATAGTGTATGGTATAGAGTGTAGGGTATAGAGTGTAGGGTATATAGTGTAGGGTATAGAGTGTAGGGTATAGAGTGTAGGGCATAGAGTGTAGGGTATAGAGTGTAGAGTGTAGGGTATATAGTGTAGGGTATAGAGTGTAGGGTATAGAGTGTAGGGTATAGAGTGTAGAGTGTAGGGATTAGAGTGTAGGGTATAGAATGTAGGTTATAGAGTGTAGAGTGTAGGGTATAGAGTGTAGGGTATAGAGTGTAGGCTATAGAGTGTAGGGTATATAGTGTAAAGTGTAGAGTGTAAGGTATAGAGTGTAGAGTGTAGTGTATAGAGTGTAGGGTATAGAGTGTATGGAATAGAGTGTAGGGTATAAAGTGTAGAGTGTAGGGTATAGAGTGTAGGGTATAGAGCGTAGGGTGTAGGGTATAGAGTGTAAGGTATAGAGTGTAGGGTATAGAGTGTAGAGTGTAGGGTATAGAGTGTATGGTATAGAGTGTAGGGTGTAGAGTGTAGGGTGTAGAGTGTAGGGTATAGAGTGTAGAGTGTAGGGTATAGAGTGTAGGGTATAGAGTGTATGGTATACAGTGTAGAGTGTAGGGTATAGAGTGTATAGTGTAGGGTATAGAGTGTCGGGTATAGAGTGTAGGGTATAGAGCGTATGGTATAGAGTGTAGGGTATAGAGTGTAGAGTGTAGGGTACAGAGTGGAGGGTATGGAGTGTAGGGTATAGAGTGTAGGGTATAGAGTTTAGGGTATAGAGTGTAGGGTATAGAGTGTAGAGTGTAGGGTATAGAGTGTAGGGTATAGAGTGTAGGGTATAGAGTGTAGAGTATAGAGTGTAGGGTATAGAGTGTAGGGTATAGAGTGTAGAGTGTAGAGTGTAGGGTATAGAGTGTAGGGTATAGAGTGTAGAATATAGAGTGTATGGTATAGAGTGTAGGGTATAGAGTGTAGGGTATAGAGTGTAGGGTATAGAGTGTAGGGTATAGAGTGTAGAGTGTAGGGTATAGATTGTAGGGTATAGAGTGTAGAGTGTAGGGTATAGAGTGTAGGGTATAGAATGTAGGGTTTAGATTGTAGGGTATAGAGTGTAGGGTATAGAGTGTAGATTGTAGGGTATAGATTGTAGGGTATGGATTGTATGGTATAGAGTGTAGGGTATAGAGTGTAGGGTATAGAGTGTAGAGTGTACTGATTACAGTGTAGGGTATAGAGTGTAGGGTATAGAATGTATGGAATAGAGTGTAGGGTATAGAGTGTAGGGTATAGAGTGCATGGAATAGAGTGTAGAGTGTAGGGTATAGAGTGTAGGGTATAGAGTGTATGGTATAGAGTGTAGGGAATAGAGTGTAGGGTATAGAGTGTACTAATTACAGTGTAGGGTATAGAGTGTAGGGTATAGAATGTATGGAATAGAGTGTAGGGTATAGAGTATAGAGTGTAGGGTATAGAGTGTAGGGTATAGAGCGTAGGGTGTAGTGTATAGAGTGCAGGGTATAGAGTGTAGGGTATAGAGTGTAGAGTGTAGGGTATAGAGTGTATGGTATAGAGTGTAGAGTGTAGAGTGTAGGGTATAGAGTGTAGGGTATAGAGTGTAGAGTGTAGGGTATAGAGTGTAGGGTATAGAGTGTAGAGTGTAGGGTATAGGGTGTAGAGTATAGAGTGTAGGGTATAGAGTGTAGGGTATAGAGTGTAGAGTGTAGGGTATAGAGTGTAGGGTATAGAGTGTAGGGTATAGAGTGTAGAGTGTAGGGTATAGAGTGTATGGTATAGAGTGTAGGGTATAGAGTGTAGGGTATAGAGTGTAGGGTATAGAGTGTAGGGTATAGAGTGTAGGGTATAGAGTGTAGAGTGTAGGGTATAGAGTGTAGGGCATGGAGTGTAGGGTATAGAGTGTAGGGTATAGAGTGTAGAGTATAGGGTATAGAGTGTAGAGTATGGAGTGTAGAGTATAGAGTGTAGGTTATAGATTGTAGAGTGTAGGGATTAGAGTGTAGGGCATAAAGTGTAGGGCATAGAGTGTATAGTGTAGGGTATAGAGTGTAGGATATAGAGTATAGAGTGTAGGGTATAGAGTGTAGGGTATAGAGTGTAGAGTGTAGGGTATAGAGTGTAGAGTGTAGGGAATAGAGTGTAGGGTATAGAGTGCATGGAATAGAGTGTAGAGTGTATGGTATAGAGTGTAGGGTATAAAGTGTATGGTATAGAGTGTAGGGTACAGAGTGTAGGGTATAGAGTGTAGAGTGTAGGGATTAGACTGTAGGGTATAGAGTGTAGGGTATAGAATGTATGGAATAGAGTATAGGGTATAGAGTATAGAGTGTAGGGTATAGAGTGTAGGGTATAGAGCGTAGGGTGTAGGGTATAGAGTGTAGGCGAACTCAGTCGAGGGGTTCAAGAGAGGCCTGGATGTCTTCCTGGAGCAGAACAATATTGTATCATACAATTATTAGGTTCTGTAGAAGGACGTAGATCTGGGTATTTATTATGATGGAATATAGGCTGAACTGGATGGACAAATGTCTTTTTTCGGCCTTACTATGTTACTATGTTACTATGTTACTATGTATAGAGTGTAGGGTATAGAGTGTAGAGTGTAGGGTATAGAGTGAAGAGTATAGAGTGTAGGGTATAGAGTGTAGGGCATAAAGTGTAGAGTGTAGGGTATAGAGTGTAGGGTATAGAGTGTAGGGTATAGAGTGTAGAGTATAGAGTGTAGAGTGTAGGGTGTACAGTGTAGGGTATAGCCTGTAGGGTATAGAGTGTAGGGTATAGAGTATAGAGTGTAGGGTATAGAGTGTAGGGTATAGAGTGTAGGGTATAGAGTGTATAGTGTAGGGTATAGAGTGTAAGGTATAGATTGTAGGGTATAGAGTATAGAGTGTAGGGTATAGAGTGTAGGGTGTAGAGTGTAGGGTATAGAGTGTATAGTGTAGGGTATAGAGTGTAGGGTATAGAGTAAATGGTATAGAGTGTATGGTATAGAGTGTAGGGTATAGAGTGTAGGGTATAGAGTGTAGGGTATAAAGTGTAGAGTGTAGGGTATAGAGTGTAGGGTATAGAGTGTACGGTATAGAGTGTAGAGTGTAGGGTGTAGAGTGTAGGGTATAGAGTGTCAGGTATAGAGTGTAGGGTATAGAGTGTATGTTATAGAGTGTAGGGTATAGAGTGTAGAGTGTAGGGTATAGAGTGTAGGGTATAGTGTGTAGGGTATAGATTGTATGGTATAGAGTGTAGGGTATAGAGTGTAGGGCATAGAGTGTAGGGTATAGATTGTAGGGTATAGAGTGTAGAGTGTAGGGTATAGAGTGTAGAGTATAGAGTGTATGGTATAGAGTGTAGAGTGTAGGGTATAGAGTGTATAGTGTAGGTTATAGAGTGTAGGGTATAGAGTAAAGGGTATAGAGTGTATGGTATAGAGTGTAGGGAATAGAGTGTAGAGTGTAGGGTATATAGTGTATGGTATAGAGTGTAGGGTATAGAGTGTAGGGTATATAGTGTAGGGTATAGAGTGTAGGGTATAGAGTGTAGGGCATAGAGTGTAGGGTATAGAGTGTAGAGTGTAGGGTATATAGTGTAGGGTATAGAGTGTAGGGTATAGAGTGTAGGGTATAGAGTGTAGAGTGTAGGGATTAGAGTGTAGGGTATAGAATGTAGGTTATAGAGTGTAGAGTGTAGGGTATAGAGTGTAGGGTATAGAGTGTAGGCTAAAGAGTGTAGGGTATATAGTGTAAAGTGTAGAGTGTAAGGTATAGAGTGTAGAGTGTAGTGTATAGAGTGTAGGGTATAGAGTGTATGGAATAGAGTGTAGGGTATAAAGTGTAGAGTGTAGGGTATAGAGTGTAGGGTATAGAGCGTAGGGTGTAGGGTATAGAGTGTAAGGTATAGAGTGTAGGGTATAGAGTGTAGAGTGTAGGGTATAGAGTGTATGGTATAGAGTGTAGGGTGTAGAGTGTAGGGTGTAGAGTGTAGGGTATAGAGTGTAGAGTGTAGGGTATAGAGTGTAGGGTATAGAGTGTATGGTATACAGTGTAGAGTGTAGGGTATAGAGTGTATAGTGTAGGGTATAGAGTGTCGGGTATAGAGTGTAGGGTATAGAGCGTATGGTATAGAGTGTAGGGTATAGAGTGTAGAGTGTAGGGTACAGAGTGGAGGGTATGGAGTGTAGGGTATAGAGTGTAGGGTATAGAGTTTAGGGTATAGAGTGTAGGGTATAGAGTGTAGAGTGTAGGGTATAGAGTGTAGGGTATAGAGTGTAGGGTATAGAGTGTAGAGTATAGAGTGTAGGGTATAGAGTGTAGGGTATAGAGTGTAGAGTGTAGAGTGTAGGGTATAGAGTGTAGGGTATAGAGTGTAGGGTATAGAGTGTATGGTATAGAGTGTAGGGTATAGAGTGTAGGGTATAGAGTGTAGGGTATAGAGTGTAGGGTATAGAGTGTAGAGTGTAGGGTATAGATTGTAGGGTATAGAGTGTAGAGTGTAGGGTATAGAGTGTAGGGTATAGAATGTAGGGTTTAGATTGTAGGGTATAGAGTGTAGGGTATAGAGTGTAGATTGTAGGGTATAGATTGTAGGGTATGGATTGTATGGTATAGAGTGTAGGGTATAGAGTGTAGGGTATAGAGTGTAGAGTGTACTGATTACAGTGTAGGGTATAGAGTGTAGGGTATAGAATGTATGGAATAGAGTGTAGGGTATAGAGTGTAGGGTATAGAGTGCATGGAATAGAGTGTAGAGTGTAGGGTATAGAGTGTAGGGTATAGAGTGTATGGTATAGAGTGTAGGGAATAGAGTGTAGGGTATAGAGTGTACTAATTACAGTGTAGGGTATAGAGTGTAGGGTATAGAATGTATGGAATAGAGTGTAGGGTATAGAGTATAGAGTGTAGGGTATAGAGTGTAGGGTATAGAGCGTAGGGTGTAGTGTATAGAGTGCAGGGTATAGAGTGTAGGGTATAGAGTGTAGAGTGTAGGGTATAGAGTGTATGGTATAGAGTGTAGAGTGTAGAGTGTAGGGTATAGAGTGTAGGGTATAGAGTGTAGAGTGTAGGGTATAGAGTGTAGGGTATAGAGTGTAGAGTGTAGGGTATAGGGTGTAGAGTATAGAGTGTAGGGTATAGAGTGTAGGGTATAGAGTGTAGAGTGTAGGGTATAGAGTGTAGGGTATAGAGTGTAGGGTATAGAGTGTAGAGTGTAGGGTATAGAGTGTATGGTATAGAGTGTAGGGTATAGAGTGTAGGGTATAGAGTGTAGGGTATAGAGTGTAGGGTATAGAGTGTAGGGTATAGAGTGTAGAGTGTAGGGTATAGAGTGTAGGGCATGGAGTGTAGGGTATAGAGTGTAGGGTATAGAGTGTAGAGTGTAGGGATTAGAGTGTATGGTATAGAGTGTAGGGTATAGAGTGTAGAGTATAGGGTATAGAGTGTAGAGTATGGAGTGTAGAGTATAGAGTGTAGGTTATAGATTGTAGAGTGTAGGGATTAGAGTGTAGGGCATAAAGTGTAGGGCATAGAGTGTATAGTGTAGGGTATAGAGTGTAGGATGTAGAGTATAGAGTGTAGGGTATAGAGTGTAGGGTATAGAGTGTAGAGTGTAGGGTATAGAGTGTAGAGTGTAGGGAATAGAGTGTAGGGTATAGAGTGCATGGAATAGAGTGTAGAGTGTATGGTATAGAGTGTAGGGTATAAAGTGTATGGTATAGAGTGTAGGGTACAGAGTGTAGGGTATAGAGTGTAGAGTGTAGGGATTAGACTGTAGGGTATAGAGTGTAGGGTATAGAATGTATGGAATAGAGTATAGGGTATAGAGTATAGAGTGTAGGGTATAGAGTGTAGGGTATAGAGCGTAGGGTGTAGGGTATAGAGTGTAGGGTATAGAGTGTAGGGTATAGAGTGTAGGGTATAGAGTGTATGGTATAGAGTGTAGGGTATAGAGTGAAGGGTATAGAGTGTAGAGTGTAGGTATAGAGTGTATGGTATAGATTGTATGGTGTAGAGTATATGGTATAGAGTTTAGGGTATAGAGTGTAGGGTATAGAGTGTAGGGTATAGAGTGTAGGGTATAGAGTGTAGGGTATAGAGTGTAGGGTATAGAGTGTAGAGTGTAGGGTATAGAGTGTAGGGTATGGAGTGTAGGGTATAGAGTGTAGGGTATAGAGTGTAGAGTGTAGGGATTAGAGTGTATGGTATAGAGTGTAGGGTATAGAGTGTAGAGTATAGGGTATAGAGTGTAGAGTATGGAGTGTAGAGTATAGAGTGTAGGTTATAGAGTGTAGAGTGTAGGGATTAGAGTGTAGGGCATAGAGTGTAGGGCATAGAGTGTATAGTGTAGGGTATAGAGTGTAGGGTATAGAGTATAGAGTGTAGGGTATAGAGTGTAGGGTATAGAGTGTAGAGTGTAGGGTATAGAGTGTAGAGTGTAGGGAATAGAGTGTAGGGTATAGAGTGCATGGAATAGAGTGTAGAGTGTATGGTATAGAGTGTAGGGTATAGAGCGTAGGGTGTAGGGTATAGAGTGTAGGGTATAGAGTGTAGGGTATAGAGTGTAGGGTATAGAGTGTATGGTATAGAGTGTAGGGTATAGAGTGAAGGGTATAGAGTGTAGTGTGTAGGTATAGAGTGTATGGTATAGATTGTATGGTGTAGAGTGTATGGTATAGAGTTTAGGGTATAGAGTGTAGGGTATAGAGTGTAGGGTATAGAGTGTAGGGTATAGAGTGTAGGGTATAGAGTGTAGGGTATAGAGTGTAGAGTGTAGGGTATAGAGTGTAGGGTATGGAGTGTAGGGTATAGAGTGTAGGGTATAGAGTGTAGAGTGTAGGGATTAGAGTGTATGGTATAGAGTGTAGGGTATAGAGTGTAGAGTATAGGGTATAGAGTGTAGAGTGTGGAGTGTAGAGTATAGAGTGTAGGTTATAGAGTGTAGAGTGTAGGGATTAGAGTGTAGGGCATAGAGTGTAGGGCATAGAGTGTATAGTGTAGGGTATAGAGTGTAGGGTATAGAGTATAGAGTGTAGGGTATAGAGTGTAGGGTATAGAGTGTAGAGTGTAGGGTATAGAGTGTAGAGTGTAGGGAATAGAGTGTAGGGTATAGAGTGCATGGAATAGAGTGTAGAGTGTATGGTATAGAGTGTAGGGTATAAAGTGTATGGTATAGAGTGTATGGTACAGAGTGTAGGGTATAGAGTATAGAGTGTAGGGTATAGAGTGTAGGGTATAGAGCGTAGGGTGTAGGGTATAGAGTGTAGGGTATAGAGTGTAGGGTATAGAGTGTAGAGTGTAGGGTATAGATTGTATGGTATAGAGTGTAGGGTATAGAGTGAAGGGTATAGAGTGTAGAGTGTAGGTATAGAGTGTATGGTATAGATTGTATGGTGTAGAGTGTATGGTATAGAGTTTAGGGTATAGAGTGTATGGTATAGAGTGTAGGGTATAGAGTGTAGAGTGTAGGGTATAGAGTGTAGGGTATAGAGTGTAGGGCATAGTGTGTAGGGTATAGATTGTAGGGTATAGAGTGTATAGTGTAGGGTATAGAGTGTAGGGTTTAGAGTGTATGGTATAGAGTGTAGGGAATAGAGTGTAGAGTGTATGGTATAGAGTGTAGGGTATAGAGTGTAGAGTGTAGGGTATAAAGTGTAGGGTATAGAGTGTAGGGTATAGAGTGTAGAGAGTAGGGTATAGAGTGTAGGGTATAAAGTGTAGGGTATAGAGTGTAGAGTGTAGGGATTAGAGTGTAGGGTATAGAGTGTAGGGTATAGAGTGTAGAATGTACGGTATAGAGTGTAGGGTATAGAGTATAGAGTGTAGGGTATAGAGTGTAGGGTATAGTGTGTAAAGTGTAGAGTGTAGGGTATAGAGTGTAGAGTGTAGGGTATAGAGTGTAGGGTATAGAGTGTATGGAATAGAGTGTAGGGTATAGTGTGTAGAGTGTAGGGTATAGAGTGTAGGGTATAGAGCGTAGGGTGTAGGGTATAGAGTGTAGGGTATAGAGTGTAGAGTGTAGGGTATAGAGTGTATGGTATAGAGTGTAGGGTATAGAGTGTAGGGTATAGAGCGTAGGGTGTAGGGTATAGAGTGTAGGGTATAGAGTGTAGGGTATAGAGTGTAGAGTGTAGGGTATGGATTGTATGGTATAGAGTGTAGGGTATAGAGTGTAGGGTGTACTGATTACAGTGTAGGGTATAGAGTGTAGGGTATAGAATGTATGGAATAGAGTGTAGGGTATAGAGTGTAGGGTATAGAGTGCATGGAATAGAGTGTAGAGTGTAGGGTATAGAGTGTAGGGTATAGAGTGTATGGTATAGAGTGTAGGGAATAGAGTGTAGGGTATAGAGTGTACTGATTACAGTGTAGGGTATAGAGTGTAGGGTATAGAATGTATGGAATAGAGTGTAGGGTATAGAGTATAGAGTGTAGGGTATAGAGTGTAGGGTATAGAGCGTAGGGTGTAGTGTATAGAGTGCAGGGTATAGAGTGTAGGGTATGGAGTGTAGAGTGTAGGGTATAGAGTGTATGGTATAGAGTGTAGAGTGTAGAGTGTAGGGTATAGAGTGTAGGGTATAGAGTGTAGAGTGTAGGGTATAGAGTGTAGGGTATAGAGTGTAGAGTGTAGGGTATAGGGTGTAGAGTATAGAGTGTAGGGTATAGAGTGTAGGGTATAGAGTGTAGAGTGTAGGGTATAGAGTGTAGGGTATAGAGTGTAGGGTATAGAGTGTAGAGTGTAGGGTATAGAGTGTATGGTATAGAGTGTAGGGTATAGAGTGTAGAGTGTAGGGTATAGAGTGTAGGGTATAGAGTGTAGGGTATAGAGTGTAGGGTATAGAGTGTAGGGTATAGAGTGTAGGGTATAGAGTGTAGAGTGTAGGGTATAGAGTGTAGGGCATGGAGTGTAGGGTATAGAGTGTAGGGTATAGAGTGTAGAGTGTAGGGATTAGAGTGTATGGTATAGAGTGTAGGGTATAGAGTGTAGAGTATAGGGTATAGAGTGTAGAGTATGGAGTGTAGAGTATAGAGTGTAGGTTATAGAGTGTAGAGTGTAGGGTTTAGAGTGTAGGGCATAGAGTGTAGGGCATAGAGTGTATAGTGTAGGGTATAGAGTGTAGGATATAGAGTATAGAGTGTAGGGTATAGAGTGTAGGGTATAGAGTGTAGAGTGTAGGGTATAGAGTGTAGAGTGTAGGGAATAGAGTGTAGGGTATAGAGTGCATGGAATAGAGTGTAGAGTGTATGGTATAGAGTGTAGGGTATAAAGTGTAGAGTGTAGGGTATAGAGTGTAGGGTATAGAGTGTACGGTATAGAGTGTAGAGTGTAGGGTGTAGAGTGTAGGGTATAGAGTGTCAGGTATAGAGTGTAGGGTATAGAGTGTATGTTATAGAGTGTAGGGTATAGAGTGTAGAGTGTAGGGTATAGAGTGTAGGGTATAGTGTGTAGGGTATAGATTGTATGGTATAGAGTGTAGGGTATAGAGTGTAGGGCATAGAGTGTAGGGTATAGATTGTAGGGTATAGAGTGTAGAGTGTAGGGTATAGAGTGTAGAGTATAGAGTGTATGGTATAGAGTGTAGAGTGTAGGGTATAGAGTGTATAGTGTAGGTTATAGAGTGTAGGGTATAGAGTAAAGGGTATAGAGTGTATGGTATAGAGTGTAGGGAATAGAGTGTAGAGTGTAGGGTATATAGTGTATGGTATAGAGTGTAGGGTATAGAGTGTAGGGTATATAGTGTAGGGTATAGAGTGTAGGGTATAGAGTGTAGGGCATAGAGTGTAGGGTATAGAGTGTAGAGTGCAGGGTATAGAGTGTAGGGTATAGAGTGTAGGGTATAGAGTGTAGGGTATAGAGTGTAGAGTGTAGGGATTAGAGTGTAGGGTATAGAATGTAGGTTATAGAGTGTAGAGTGTAGGGTATAGAGTGTAGGGTATAGAGTGTAGGCTATAGAGTGTAGGGTATATAGTGTAAAGTGTAGAGTGTAAGGTATAGAGTGTAGAGTGTAGTTTATAGAGTGTAGGGTATAGAGTGTATGGAATAGAGTGTAGGGTATAAAGTGTAGAGTGTAGGGTATAGAGTGTAGGGTATAGAGCGTAGGGTGTAGGGTATAGAGTGTAAGGTATAGAGTGTAGGGTATAGAGTGTAGAGTGTAGGGTATAGAGTGTATGGTATAGAGTGTAGGGTGTAGAGTGTAGGGTATAGAGTGTAGAGTGTAGGGTATAGAGTGTAGGGTATAGAGTGTATGGTATACAGTGTAGAGTGTAGGGTATAGAGTGTATAGTGTAGGGTATAGAGTGTCGGGTATAGAGTGTAGGGTATAGAGCGTATGGTATAGAGTGTAGGGTATAGAGTGTAGAGTGTAGGGTACAGAGTGGAGGGTATGGAGTGTAGGGTATAGAGTGTAGGGTATAGAGTTTAGGGTATAGAGTGTAGGGTATAGAGTGTAGAGTGTAGGGTATAGAGTGTAGGGTATAGAGTGTAGGGTATAGAGTGTAGAGTATAGAGTGTAGGGTATAGAGTGTAGGGTATAGAGTGTAGAGTGTAGAGTGTAGGGTATAGAGTGTAGGGTATAGAGTGTAGGGTATAGAGTGTAGAGTGTAGGGTATAGAGTGTATGGTATAGAGTGTAGGGTATAGAGTGTAGGGTATAGAGTGTATGGTATAGAGTGTAGGGTATAGAGTGTAGAGTGTAGGGTATAGATTGTAGGGTATAGAGTGTAGAGTGTAGGGTATAGAGTGTAGGGTATAGAATGTAGGGTTTAGATTGTAGGGTATAGAGTGTAGGGTATAGAGTGTAGATTGTAGGGTATAGATTGTAGGGTATGGATTGTATGGTATAGAGTGTAGGGTATAGAGTGTAGGGTATAGAGTGTAGAGTGTACTGATTACAGTGTAGGGTATAGAGTGTAGGGTATAGAATGTATGGAATAGAGTGTAGGGTATAGAGTGTAGGGTATAGAGTGCATGGAATAGAGTGTAGAGTGTAGGGTATAGAGTGTAGGGTATAGAGTGTATGGTATAGAGTGTAGGGAATAGAGTGTAGGGTATAGAGTGTACTGATTACAGTGTAGGGTATAGAGTGTAGGGTATAGAATGTATGGAATAGAGTGTAGGGTATAGAGTATAGAGTGTAGGGTATAGAGTGTAGGGTATAGAGCGTAGGATGTAGTGTATAGAGTGCAGGGTATAGAGTGTAGGGTATAGAGTGTAGAGTGTAGGGTATAGAGTGTATGGTATAGAGTGTAGAGTGTAGAGTGTAGGGTATAGAGTGTAGGGTATAGAGTGTAGAGTGTAGGGTATAGAGTGTAGGGTATAGAGTGTAGAGTGTAGGGTATAGGGTGTAGAGTATAGAGTGTAGGGTATAGAGTGTAGGGTATAGAGTGTAGAGTGTAGGGTATAGAGTGTAGGGTATAGAGTGTAGAGTGTAGGGTATAAAGTGTATGGTATAGAGTGTAGGGTATAGAGTGTAGGGTATAGAGTGTAGGGTATAGAGTGTAGGGTATAGAGTGTAGGGTATAGAGTGTAGGGTATAGAGTGTAGGGCATGGAGTGTAGGGTATAGAGTGTAGGGTATAGAGTGTAGAGTGTAGGGATTAGAGTGTATGGTATAGAGTGTAGGGTATAGAGTGTAGAGTATAGGGTATAGAGTGTAGAGTATGGAGTGTAGAGTATAGAGTGTAGGTTATAGAGTGTAGAGTGTAGGGATTAGAGTGTAGGGCATAGAGTGTAGGGCATAGAGTGTATAGTGTAGGGTATAGAGTGTAGGATATAGAGTATAGAGTGTAGGGTATAGAGTGTAGGGTATAGAGTGTAGAGTGTAGGGTATAGAGTGTAGAGTGTAGGGAATAGAGTGTAGGGTATAGAGTGCATGGAATAGAGTGTAGAGTGTATGGTATAGATTGTAGGGTATAAAGTGTATGGTATAGAGTGTAGGGTACAGAGTGTAGGGTATAGAGTGTAGAGTGTAGGGATTAGACTGTAGGGTATAGAGTGTAGGGTATAGAATGTATGGAATAGAGTATAGGGTATAGAGTATAGAGTGTAGGGTATAGAGTGTAGGGTATAGAGCGTAGGGTGTAGGGTATAGAGTGTAGGGTATAGGGTGTAGGGTATAGAGTGTAGAGTGTAGGGTATAGAGTGTATGGTATAGAGTGTATGGTATAGAGTGAAGGGTATAGAGTGTAGAGTGTAGGTATAGAGTGTATGGTATAGATTGTATGGTGTAGAGTGTATGGTATAGAGTTTAGGGTATAGAGTGTAGGGTATAGAGTGTAGGGTATAGAGTGTAGGGTATAGAGTGTAGGGTATAGAGTGTAGAGTGTAGGGTATAGAGTGTAGGGTATGGAGTGTAGGGTATAGAGTGTAGGGTATAGAGTGTAGAGTGTAGGGATTAGAGTGTATGGTATAGAGTGTAGGGTATAGAGTGTAGAGTATAGGGTATAGAGTGTAGAGTATGGAGTGTAGAGTATAGAGTGTAGGTTATAGAGTGTAGAGTGTAGGGATTAGAGTGTAGGGCATAGAGTGTAGGGCATAGAGTGTATAGTGTAGGGTATAGAGTGTAGGGTATAGAGTATAGAGTGTAGGGTATAGAGTGTAGGGTATAGAGTGTAGAGTGTAGGATATAGAGTGTAGAGTGTAGGGAATAGAGTGTAGGGTATAGAGTGCATGGAATAGAGTGTAGAGTGTATGGTATAGAGTGTAGGGTATAAAGTGTATGGTATAGAGTGTAGGGTACAGAGTGTAGGGTATAGAGTATAGAGTGTAGGGTATAGAGTGTAGGGTTTAGAGCGTAGGGTGTAGGGTATAGAGTGTAGGGTATAGAGTGTAGGGTATAGAGTGTAGAGTGTAGGGTATAGATTGTATGGTATAGAGTGTAGGGTATAGAGTGAAGGGTATAGAGTGTAGAGTGTAGGTATAGAGTGTATGGTATAGATTGTATGGTGTAGAGTGTATGGTATAGAGTTTAGGGTATAGAGTGTATGGTATAGAGTGTAGGGTATAGAGTGTAGAGTGTAGGGTATAGAGTGTAGGGTATAGAGTGTAGGGCATAGTGTGTAGGGTATAGATTGTAGGGTATAGAGTGTATAGTGTAGGGTATAGAGTGTAGGGTTTAGAGTGTATGGTATAGAGTGTAGGGAATAGAGTGTAGAGTGTATGGTATAGAGTGTAGGGTATAGAGTGTAGAGTGTAGGGTATAAAGTGTAGGGTATAGAGTGTAGGGTATAGAGTGTAGAGAGTAGGGTATAGAGTGTAGGGTATAAAGTGTAGGGTATAGAGTGTAGAGTGTAGGGATTAGAGTGTAGGGTATAGAGTGTAGGGTATAGAGTGTAGAATGTACGGTATAGAGTGTAGGGTATAGAGTATAGAGTGTAGGGTATAGAGTGTAGGGTATAGTGTGTAAAGTGTAGAGTGTAGGGTATAGAGTGTAGAGTGTAGGGTATAGAGTGTAGGGTATAGAGTGTATGGAATAGAGTGTAGGGTATAGTGTGTAGAGTGTAGGGTATAGAGTGTAGGGTATAGAGCGTAGGGTGTAGGGTATAGAGTGTAGGGTATAGAGTGTAGGGTATAGAGTGTAGAGTGTAGGGTATAGAGTGTATGGTATAGAGTGTAGGGTGTAGAGTGTAGGGTATAGAGTGTAGAGTGTAGGGTATAGAGTGTAGAGTGTAGGGTATAGAGTGTAGAGTGTATGGGATAGAGTGTAGGGGATAGAGTGTATGGTATAGAGTGTATGGTATAGAGTGTAGGGTATAGAGTGTAGGGTATAGAGTGTAGAGTGTAGGGTATAGAGTGTAGGGTATAGAGTGTAGAGTGTAGGGTATAGAGTGTAGGGTATAGAGTGTATGATATAGATTGTAGGGTATAGAGTGTAGGGTATAGAGTGTAGAGTGTAGGGTATAGAGTGTAGAGTGTAGGGTATAGAGTGTAGGGTATAGAGTTTAGAGTGTAGGGTATACAGTGTAGGGTATAGAGTGTAGAGTGTATGGTATAGAGTGTAGGGGATAGAGTCTATGGTATAGAGTGTAGAGTGTAGGGTATAGAGTGTAGGGTATAGAGTGTATGGAATAGAGTGTAGGGTATAAAGTGTAGAGTGTAGGGTATAGAGTGTAGGGTATAGAGCGTAGGATGTAGTGTATAGAGTGCAGGGTATAGAGTGTAGGGTATAGAGTGTAGAGTGTAGGGTATAGAGTGTATGGTATAGAGTGTAGAGTGTAGAGTGTAGGGTATAGAGTGTAGGGTATAGAGTGTAGAGTGTAGAGTATAGAGTGTATGGTATAGAGTGTAGAGTGTAGAGTGTAGGATATAGAGTGTAGGGTATAGAGTGTAGAGTGTAGGGTATAGGGTGTAGAGTATAGAGTGTAGGGTATAGAGTGTAGGGTATAGAGTGTAGAGTGTAGGGTATAGAGTGTAGGGTATAGAGTGTAGAGTGTAGGGTATAGAGTGTATGGTATAGAGTGTAGGGTATAGAGTGTAGGGTATAGAGTGTAGGGTATAGAGTGTAGGGTATAGAGTGTAGAGTGTAGGGTATAGAGTGTAGGGCATGGAGTGTAGGGTATAGAGTGTAGGGTATAGAGTGTAGAGTGTAGGGATTAGAGTGTATGGTATAGAGTGTAGGGTATAGAGTGTAGGGTATAGGGTATAGAGTGTAGAGTATGGAGTGTAGAGTATAGAGTGTAGGTTATAGAGTGTAGAGTGTAGGGATTAGAGTGTAGGGCATAGAGTGTAGGGCATAGAGTGTATAGTGTAGGGTATAGAGTGTAGGATATAGAGTATAGAGTGTAGGGTATAGAGTGTAGGGTATAGAGTGTAGAGTGTAGGGTATAGAGTGTAGGGTATAGAGTGTATGGAATAGAGTGTAGGGTATAAAGTGTAGAGTGTAGGGTATAGAGTGTAGGGTATAGAGCGTAGGGTGTAGGGTATAGAGTGTAAGGTATAGAGTGTAGGGTATAGAGCGTAGGATGTAGTGTATAGAGTGCAGGGTATAGAGTGTAGGGTATAGAGTGTAGAGTGTAGGGTATAGAGTGTATGGTATAGAGTGTAGAGTGTAGAGTGTAGGGTATAGAGTGTAGGGTATAGAGTGTAGAGTGTAGGGTATAGAGTGTAGGGTATAGAGTGTAGAGTGTAGGGTATAGGGTGTAGAGTATAGAGTGTAGGGTATAGAGTGTAGGGTATAGAGTGTAGAGTGTAGGGTATAGAGTGTAGGGTATAGAGTGTAGAGTGTAGGGTATAGAGTGTATGGTATAGAGTGTAGGGTATAGAGTGTAGGGTATAGAGTGTAGGGTATAGAGTGTAGGGTATAGAGTGTAGAGTGTAGGGTATAGAGTGTAGGGCATGGAGTGTAGGGTATAGAGTGTAGGGTATAGAGTGTAGAGTGTAGGGATTAGAGTGTATGGTATAGAGTGTAGGGTATAGAGTGTAGGGTATAGGGTATAGAGTGTAGAGTATGGAGTGTAGAGTATAGAGTGTAGGTTATAGAGTGTAGAGTGTAGGGATTAGAGTGTAGGGCATAGAGTGTAGGGCATAGAGTGTATAGTGTAGGGTATAGAGTGTAGGATATAGAGTATAGAGTGTAGGGTATAGAGTGTAGGGTATAGAGTGTAGAGTGTAGGGTATAGAGTGTAGAGTGTAGGGAATAGAGTGTAGGGTATAGAGTGCATGGAATAGAGTGTAGAGTGTATGGTATAGAGTGTAGGGTATAAAGTGTATGGTATAGAGTGTAGGGTACAGAGTGTAGGGTGTAGAGTGTAGGGATTAGACTGTAGGGTATAGAGTGTAGGGTATAGAATGTATGGAATAGAGTATAGGGTATAGAGTATAGAGTGTAGGGTATAGAGTGTAGGGTATAGAGCGTAGGGTGTAGGGTATAGAGTGTAGGGTATAGAGTGTAGGGTATAGAGTGTAGAGTGTAGGGTATAGAGTGTATGGTATGGAGTGTAGGGTATAGAGTGAAGGGTATAGAGTGTAGAGTGTAGGTATAGAGTGTATGGTATAGATTGTATGGTGCAGAGTGTATGGTATAGAGTTTAGGCTATAGAGTGTAGGGTATAGAGTGTAGGGTATAGAGTGTAGGGTATAGAGTGTAGGGTATAGAGTGTAGAGTGTAGGGTATAGAGTGTAGGGTATGGAGTGTAGGGTATAGAGTGTAGGGTATAGAGTGTAGAGTGTAGGGATTAGAGTGTATGGTATAGAGTGTAGGGTATAGAGTGTAGAGTATAGGGTATAGAGTGTAGAGTATGGAGTGTAGAGTATAGAGTGTAGGTTATAGAGTGTAGAGTGTAGGGAATAGAGTGTAGGGCATAGAGTGTAGGGCATAGAGTGTATAGTGTAGGGTATAGAGTGTAGGGTATAGAGTATAGAGTGTAGGGTATAGAGTGTAGGGTATAGAGTGTAGAGTGTAGGGTATAGAGTGTAGAGTGTAGGGAATAGAGTGTAGGGTATAGAGTGCATGGAATAGAGTGTAGAGTGTATGGTATAGAGTGTAGGGTATAAAGTGTATGGTATAGAGTGTAGGGTACAGAGTGTAGGGTATAGAGTATAGAGTGTAGGGTATAGAGTGTAGGGTATAGAGCGTAGGGTGTAGGGTATAGAGTGTAGGGTATAGAGTGTAGGGTATAGAGTGTAGAGTGTAGGGTATAGATTGTATGGTATAGAGTGTAGGGTATAGAGTGAAGGGTATAGAGTGTAGAGTGTAGGTATAGAGTGTATGGTATAGATTGTATGGTGTAGAGTGTATGGTATAGAGTTTAGGGTATAGAGTGTATGGTATAGAGTGTAGGGTATAGAGTGTAGAGTGTAGGGTATAGAGTGTAGGGTATAGAGTGTAGGGCATAGTGTGTAGGGTATAGATTGTAGGGTATAGAGTGTATAGTGTAGGGTATAGAGTGTAGGGTTTAGAGTGTATGGTATAGAGTGTAGGGAATAGAGTGTAGAGTGTATGGTATAGAGTGTAGGGTATAGAGTGTAGAGTGTAGGGTATAAAGTGTAGGGTATAGAGTGTAGGGTATAGAGTGTAGAGAGTAGGGTATAGAGTGTAGGGTATAAAGTGTAGGGTATAGAGTGTAGAGTGTAGGGATTAGAGTGTAGGGTATAGAGAGTAGGGTATAGAGTGTAGAATGTACGGTATAGAGTGTAGGGTATAGAGTATAGAGTGTAGGGTATAGAAAGTAGGGTATAGTGTGTAAAGTGTAGAGTGTAGGGTATAGAGTGTAGAGTGTAGGGTATAGAGTGTAGGGTATAGAGTGTATGGAATAGAGTGTAGGGTATAGTGTGTAGAGTGTAGGGTATAGAGTGTAGGGTATAGAGCGTAGGGTGTAGGGTATAGATTGTAGGGTATAGAGTGTAGGGTATAGAGTGTAGAGTGTAGGGTATAGAGTGTATGGTATAGAGTGTAGGGTGTAGAGTGTAGGGTATAGAGTGTAGAGTGTAGGGTATAGAGTGTAGAGTGTAGGGTATAGAGTGTAGAGTGTATAGGATAGAGTGTAGGGGATAGAGTGTATGGTATAGAGTGTATGGTATAGAGTGTAGGGTATAGAGTGTAGGGTATAGAGTGTAGAGTGTAGGGTATAGAGTGTAGGGTATAGAGTGTAGAGTGTAGGGTATAGAGTGTAGGGTATAGAGTGTAGAGTGTATGGTATAGTGTGTATGGTATAGAGTGTATGATATAGATTGTAGGGTATAGAGTGTAGGGTATAGAGTGTAGAGTGTAGGGTATAGAGTGTAGAGTGTAGGGTATAGAGTGTAGGGTATAGAGTTTAGAGTGTAGGGTATACAGTGTAGGGTATAGAGTGTAGAGTGTATGGTATAGAGTGTAGGGGATAGAGTGTATGGTATAGAGTGTAGAGTGTAGGGTATAGAGTGTATGGAATAGAGTGTAGGGTATAAAGTGTAGAGTGTAGGGTATAGAGTGTAGGGTATAGAGCGTAGGGTGTAGGGTATAGAGTGTAAGGTATAGATTGTAGGGTATAGAGTGTAGAGTGTAGGGTATAGAGTGTATGGTATAGAGTGTAGGGTGTAGAGTGTAGGGTATAGAGTGTAGAGTGTAGGGTATAGAGTGTAGGGTATAGAGTGTATGTTATACAGTGTAGAGTGTAGGGTATAGAGTGTATAGTGTAGGGTATAGAGTGTCGGGTATAGAGTGTAGGGTATAGAGCATATGGTATAGAGTGTAGGGTATAGAGTGTAGGGTATAGAGTGTAGGGTATAGAGTGTGGGGTATAGAGTGTAGAGTGTAGGGTATAGATTGTAGGGTATAGAGTGTAGAGTGTAGGGTATAGAGTGTAGGGTATAGAATGTAGGGTTTAGAGTGTAGGGTATAGAGTGTAGGGTATAGAGTGTAGATTGTAGGGTATAGATTGTAGGGTATGGATTGTATGGTATAGAGTGTAGGGTATAGAGTGTAGGGTATAGAGTGTAGAGTGTACTGGTTACAGTGTAGGGTATAGAGTGTAGGGTATAGAATGTATGGAATAGAGTGTAGGGTATAGAGTGCATGGAATAGAGTGTAGAGTGTAGGGTATAGAGTGTAGGGTATAGAGTGTATGGTATAGAGTGTAGGGAATAGAGTGTAGGGTATAGAGTGTACTGATTACAGTGTAGGGTATAGAGTGTAGGGTATAGAATGTATGGAATAGAGTGTAGGGTATAGAGTATAGAGTGTAGGGCATAGAGTGTAGGGTATAGAGTGTAGGGTATAGAGTGCAGGGTGTAGAGTGTAGGGTATAGAGTGTAGAGTGTAGGGTATAGAGTGTATGGTATAGAGTGTAGAGTGTAGGGTATAGAGTGTAGGGTATAGAGTGTAGAGTGTAGGGTATAGAGTGTAGGGTATAGAGTGTAGAGTGTAGGGTATAGGGTGTAGAGTATAGAGTGTAGGGTATAGAGTGTAGGGTATAGAGTGTAGAGTGTAGGGTATAGAGTGTAGGGTATAGAGTGTAGGGTATAGAGTGTAGAGTGTAGGGTATAGAGTGTATGGTATAGAGTGTAGGGTATAGAGTGTAGAGTGTAGGGTATAGAGTGTAGGGTATAGAGTGTAGGGTATAGAGTGTAGGGTATAGAGTGTAGGGTATAGAGTGTAGGGTATAGAGTGTAGAGTGTAGGGTATAGAGTGTAGGGTATGGAGTGTAGGGTATAGAGTGTAGGGTATAGAGTGTAGAGTGTAGGGATTAGAGTGTATGGTATAGAGTGTAGGGTATAGAGTGTAGAGTATAGGGTATAGAGTGTAGAGTATGGAGTGTAGAGTATAGAGTATAGGTTAGAGAGTGTAGAGTGTAGGGATTAGAGTGTAGGGCATAGAGTGTAGGGCATAGAGTGTATAGTGTAGGGTATAGAGTGTAGGGTATAGAGTATAGAGTGTAGGGTATAGAGTGTAGGGTATAGAGTGTAGGGTATAGAGTGTAGAGTGTAGGGTATAGAGTGTATGGTATAGAGTGTAGGGTATAGAGTGAAGGGTATAGAGTGTAGAGTGTAGGGTATAGAGTGTAGGGTATAGAGTGTAGGGTATAGAGTGTAGAGTGTAGGGTATAGAGTGTAGGGTATAGAGTGTAGGGCATAGTGTGTAGGGTATAGATTGTAGGGTATAGAGTGTATAGTGTAGGGTATAGAGTGTAGGGTTTAGAGTGTATGGTATAGAGTGTAGGGAATAGAGTGTAGAGTGTATGGTATAGAGTGTAGAGTATAGAGTGTAGAGTGTAGGGTATAAAGTGTAGGGTATAGAGTGTAGGGTATAGAGTGTAGAGAGTAGGGTATAGAGTGTAGGGTATAAAGTGTAGGGTATAGAGTGTAGAGTGTAGGGATTAGAGTGTAGGGTATAGAGTGTAGGGTATACAGTGTAGAATGTACGGTATAGAGTGTAGGGTATAGAGTGTAGGGTATACTGTGTAGAGTGTAGGGTATAGAGTGTAAGGTATAGAGGGTAGGGTATAGAGTGTATGGTGTAGAGTGTAGGGTATAGAGTGTAGGGTATAGAGTGTAGGGTATAGAGTGTATGGTATAGAGTTTAGGGTATAGAGTGTAGGGTATAGAGTGTAAGCTATAAAGTGTAGGGTGTAGAGTGTAGGGTATAGAGTGTAGGGTATAGAGTGTAGGGTATAGAGTGTAGGGTATAGAGTGTAGAGTGTAGGGTATAGAGTGTATGGTATAGAGTGTAAGCTATAAAGTGTAGGGTGTAGAGTGTAGGGTATAGAGTGTAGGGTATAGAGTGTAGGGTATAGAGTGTAGGGTATAGAGTGTCAGGTATAGAGCGTAGTGTGTAGGGTATAGAGTGTAGGGTATAGAGTGTAAGGTATAAAGTGAAGGGTGTAGAGTGTAGGGGATAGAGTGTAGGGTATAGAGTGTAGGGTATAGAGGGTAGGGTATAGAGTGTATGGTGTAGAGTGTAGAGTGTAGGGTATAGAGTGTAGGGTATAGAGTGTAGGGTATAGAGTGTATGGTATAGAGTGTAGGGTATAGAGTGTAAGGTATAATGTGTAGAGTGTAGGGTATAGAGTGTAGGGTATAGAGTGTAGGGTATAGAGTGTAGGGTATAGAGTGTAAGTTATAGAGTGTAGAGTGTAGGGTATAGAGTGTAAGGTATAGAGTGTAGGGTTTAGAGAGTAGGGTATAGAGTGTAGAGTGTAGGGTATAGAGTGTAGAGTGTGTGGTATAGAGTGCAGGGGATAGAGTGTAGAGTGTGAGGTATAGAGTGTAGGGTATAGAGTGTATGGTATGGAGTGTATGGTATAGATTGTAGGGTATAGAGTGTAGGGTATAGCGTGTAGAGTGTAGGGTATAGAGTGTATGGTATAGAGTGTATGGTATAGATTGTAGGGTATAGAGTGTAGGGTATAGATTGTAGAGAATAGGGTATAGAGTGTGGAGTGTAGGGTATAGAGTGTAGGGTATAGAGTGTATAGTGTATGGTATAGAGTGCAGGGGATAGACTGTAGAGTGTGAGGTATAGAGTGTAGGGTATAGAGTGTATGGTATAGAGTGTATGGTATAGATTGTAGGGTATAGAGTGTAGGGTATAGAGTGTAGAGTGTAGGGTATAGAGTGTAGAGTGTAGGGTATAAAGTGTAGGGTATAGAGTGTAGAGTGTAGGGTATAGAGGGTAGGGTATAGAGTGTATGGTATAGAGTGTATGGTATAGATTGTAGGGTATAGAGTGTAGGGTATAGAGTGTAGAGTGTAGGGGTAAGAGTGTAGAGTGTGAGGTATAGAGTGTATGGTATAGAGTGTATGGTATAGATTGTAGGGTATAGAGTGTAGGGTATAGAGTGTAGATTGTAGGGTATAGAGTGTAGAGTGTAGGGTATAGAGTGTAGGGTATAGAGTGTAGGGTATAGAGTGTAGGGTATAGAGTGTAGAGTGTATGGTATAGAGTGCAGGGGATAGAGTGTAGAGTGTGAGGTATAGAGTGTAGGGTATAGAGTGTATGGTATAGAGTGTAGGGTATAGAGTGTAGGGTATAGAGTGTAGGGTATAGAGTGTAGGGTGTAGAGTGTATGGTATAGAGTGTATGGTATAGATTGTAGGGTATAGAGTGTAGGGTATAGAGTGTAGAGTGTAGGGTATAGAGTGTAGAGTGTAGGGTATAGAGTGTAGGGTGTAGAGTGTAGAGTGTAGGGTGTAGAGTGTAGGGTATAGAGTGTAGAGTGTATGGTATAGAGTGCAGGGGATAGAGTGTAGAGTGTGAGGTATAGAGTGTAGGGTATAGAGTGTATGGTATAGAGTGTATGGTATAGATTGTAGGGCATAGAGTGTAGGGTATAGAGTGTAGAGTGTAGGGTATAGAGTGTAGGGTATAGAGTGTAGGGTATAGAGTGTATGGTATAGAGTGTATGGTATAGATTGTAGGGTATAGAGTGTAGGGTATAGAGTGTAGAGTGTAGGGTATAGAGTGTAGAGTGTAGGTTATAGAGTGTAGGGTATAGAGTGCAGAGTGTAGGGTATAGAGTGTAGAGTGTATGGTATAGAGTGTAGGGGATAAAGTGTATGGTATAGAGTGTAGGGGATAAAGTGTATGGTATAGAGTGTATGGTATAGAGTGTAGAGTATAGAGTGTAGGGTATAGAGTGAAGAGTGTAGGGTATAGAGTGTAGGGTATAGAGTGTAGGGTATAGAGTGTAGGGTGTAGAGATTAGGGTATAGAGTGTAGGGTATAGGGTGTAGGGTATAGAGTGTAGGGTGTAGAGTGTAGGGTATATAGTGTAGGGTATAGAGTGTAGGGTATAGAGTGTAGGGTATAGCGTGTAGGGTATAGAGTGTAGGTTATAGAGTGTAGGGTATAGAGTGTAGGGTATAAAGTGTAGAGTGTAGGGTATAGAGTGTATGGTATAGAGTGTAGAGTGTAGGGTATAGAGTGTATGGTATAGATTGTAGGGTGTAGAATGTATGTTATAGAGTGTAGGGTATAGAGTGTATGGTATAGATTGTAGGGTGTAGAATGTATGTTATAGAGTGTAGGGTATAGAGTGTATGGTATAGAGATTAGAGTGTAGGGTATAGAGTGTAGGGTATAGAGTGTATGGTATAGAGTCTAGGGTATAGAGTGTAGAGTGTAGGGTATAGAGTGTATGGTATAGAGTGTAGGGTATAGAGTGTAGGGTGTAGAGTGTATGGTATAGAGTGTAGGGTATAGTGTGTAGAGTGTAGGGTATAGAGTGTAGGGTATAGAGTGTAGGGTATAGAGTGTAGAGTGTAGAGTATAGAGTGTAGAGTTTAGGGTATAGAGTGTAGAGTGTAGGGTATAGAGTGTAGGGTATAGAGTGTAGGGTATTGAGTGTAGGGTATAGAGTGTAGAGTGTAGGGTATAGAGTGTAAGGTATAGAGTGTAGGGTATAGAGTGTAGGGTATAGAGTGTAGAGTATAGAGTGTAGGGTATAGAGTGTAGAGTGTAGCGTATAGAGTGTAGGGTATAGAGTGTAGGGTATAGTGTGTATGGTATAGAGTTTAGGGTATAGAGTGTATGGTATAGAGCGTAGGGTATCGAGTGTAGAGTGTAGGGTATAGAGTGTAGATTGTAGGGTATAGAGTGTAGGGTATATAGTGTAGAGTGTATGGTATAGAGTGTAGGGTATAGAGTGTGTGGTATAGAGTGTATGGTATAGCGTGTAGGGTATGGAGTGTATGGTATAGATTGTAGAGTGTAGGGTATAGTGTGTAGGGTATAGAGTGTAGGGTATAGAGTGTAGGGCATAGAGTGTAGGGTATAGATTGTAGGGTATAGAGTGTAGAGTGTAGGGTATAGAGTGTAGAGTACAGAGTGTATGGTATAGAGTGTAGAGTTTAGGGTATAGAGTGTATAGTGTAGGTTATAGAGTGTAGGGTATAGAGTAAAGGGTATAGAGTGTATGGTATAGAGTGTAGGGAATAGAGTGTAGAGTGTAGGGTATATAGTGTATGGTATAGAGTGTAGGGTATAGAGTTTGGGTATATAGTGTAGGGTATAGAGTGTAGGGTATAGAGTGTAGGGTATAGAGTGTAGAGTGTAGGGTATAGAGTGTAGGGTATAGAGTGTAGGGTATAGAGTGTAGGGTATAGAGTGTAGAGTGTAGGGATTAGAGTGTAGGGTATAGAATGTAGGGTATAGAGTGTAGAGTGTAGGGTATAGAGTGTAGGGTATAGAGTGTAGGCTATAGAGTGTAGGGTATATAGTGTAAAGTGTAGAGTGTAAGGTATAGAGTGTAGAGTGTAGTGTATAGAGTGTAGGGTATAGAGTGTATGGAATTGAGTGTAGGGTATAAAGTGTAGAGTGTAGGGTATAGAGTGTAGGGTATAGAGCGTAGGGTGTAGGGTATAGAGTATAAGGTATAGAGTGTAGGGTATAGAGTGTAGAGTGTAGGGTATAGAGTGTATGGTATAGAGTGTAGGGTGTAGAGTGTAGGGTATAGAGTGTAGAGTGTAGGGTATAGAGTGTAGGGTATAGAGTGTATGGTATACAGTGTAGAGTGTAGGGTATAGAGTGTATAGTGTAGGGTATAGAGTGTCGGGTATAGAGTGTAGGGTATAGAGCGTATGGTATAGAGTGTAGGGTATAGAGTGTAGAGTGTAGGGTACAGAGTGGAGGGTATGGAGTGTAGGGTATAGAGTGTAGGGTATAGAGTTTAGGGTATAGAGTGTAGGGTATAGAGTGTAGAGTGTAGGGTATAGAGTGTAGGGTATAGAGTGTAGGGTATAGAGTGTAGAGTATAGAGTGTAGGGTATAGAGTGTAGGGTATAGAGTGTAGAGTGTAGAGTGTAGGGTATAGAGTGTAGGGTATAGAGTGTAGGGTATAGAGTGTAGAGTGTAGGGTATAGAGTGTATGGTATAGAGTGTAGGGTATAGAGTGTAGGGTATAGAGTGTAGGGTATAGAGTGTAGAGTGTACGGTATAGATTGTAGGGTATAGAGTGTAGAGTGTAGGGTATAGAGTGTAGGGTATAGAATGTAGGGTTTAGATTGTAGGGTATAGAGTGTAGGGTATAGAGTGTAGATTGTAGGGTATAGATTGTAGGGTATGGATTGTATGGTATAGAGTGTAGGGTATAGAGTGTAGGGTATAGAGTGTAGAGTGTACTGATTACAGTGTAGGGTATAGAGTGTAGGGTATAGAATGTATGGAATAGAGTGTAGGGTATAGAGTGTAGGGTATAGAGTGCATGGAATAGAGTGTAGAGTGTAGGGTATAGAGTGTAGGGTATAGAGTGTATGGTATAGAGTGTAGGGAATAGAGTGTAGGGTATAGAGTGTACTGATTACAGTGTAGGGTATAGAGTGTAGGGTATAGAATGTATGGAATAGAGTGTAGGGTATAGAGTATAGAGTGTAGGGTATAGAGTGTAGGGTATAGAGCGTAGGGTGTAGTGTATAGAGTGCAGGGTATAGAGTGTAGGGTATAGAGTGTAGAGTGTAGGGTATAGAGTGTATGGTATAGAGTGTAGAGTGTAGAGTGTAGGGTATAGAGTGTAGGGTATAGAGTGTAGAGTGTAGGGTATAGAGTGTAGGGTATAGAGTGTAGAGTGTAGGGTATAGGGTGTAGAGTATAGAGTGTAGGGTATAGAGTGTAGGGTATAGAGTGTAGAGTGTAGGGTATAGAGTGTAGGGTATAGAGTGTAGAGTGTAGGGTATAGAGTGTATGGTATAGAGTGTAGGGTATAGAGTGTAGGGTATAGAGTGTAGGGTATAGAGTGTAGAGTGTAGGGTATAGAGTGTAGGGCATGGAGTGTAGGGTATAGAGTGTAGGGTATAGAGTGTAGAGTGTAGGGATTAGAGTGTATGGTATAGAGTGTAGGGTATAGAGTGTAGAGTATAGGGTATAGAGTGTAGAGTATGGAGTGTAGAGTATAGAGTGTAGGTTATAGAGTGTAGAGTGTAGGGATTAGAGTGTAGGGCATAGAGTGTAGGGCATAGAGTGTATAGTGTAGGGTATAGAGTGTAGGATATAGAGTATAGAGTGTAGGGTATATAGTGTAGGGTATAGAGTGTAGAGTGTAGGGTATAGAGTGTAGAGTGTAGGGAATAGAGTGTAGGGTATAGAGTGCATGGAATAGAGTGTAGAGTGTATGGTATAGAGTGTAGGGTATAAAGTGTATGGTATAGAGTGTAGGGTACAGAGTGTAGGGTATAGAGTGTAGAGTGTAGGGATTAGACTGTAGGGTATAGAGTGTAGGGTATAGAATGTATGGAATAGAGTATAGGGTATAGAGTATAGAGTGTAGGGTATAGAGTGTAGGATATAGAGCGTAGGGTGTAGGGTATAGAGTGTAGGGTATAGAGTGTAGGGTATAGAGTGTAGAGTGTAGGGTATAGAGTGTATGGTATAGAGTGTAGGGTATAGAGTGAAGGGTATAGAGTGTAGAGTGTAGGTATAGAGTGTATGGTATAGATTGTATGGTGTAGAGTGTATGGTATAGAGTTTAGGGTATAGAGTGTAGGGTATAGAGTGTAGGGTATAGAGTGTAGGGTATAGAGTGTAGGGTATAGAGTGTAGGGTATAGAGTGTAGAGTGTAGGGTATAGAGTGTAGGGTATAGAGTGTAGAGTGTAGGGATTAGAGTGTATGGTATAGAGTGTAGGGTATAGAGTGTAGAGTATAGGGTATAGAGTGTAGAGTATGGAGTGTAGAGTATAGAGTGTAGGTTATAGAGTGTAGAGTGTAGGGATTAGAGTGTAGGGCATAGAGAGTAGGGCATAGAGTGTATAGTGTAGGGTATAGAGTGTAGGGTATAGAGTATAGAGTGTAGGGTATAGAGTGTAGGGTATAGAGTGTAGAGTGTAGGGTATAGAGTGTAGAGTGTAGGGAATAGAGTGTAGGGTATAGAGTGCATGGAATAGAGTGTAGAGTGTATGGTATAGAGTGTAGGGTATAAAGTGTATGGTATAGAGTGTAGGGTACAGAGTGTAGGGTATAGAGTATAGAGTGTAGGGTATAGAGTGTAGGGTATAGAGCGTAGGGTGTAGGGTATAGAGTGTAGGGTATAGAGTGTAGGGTATAGAGTGTAGAGTGTAGGGTATAGATTGTATGGTAAAGAGTGTAGGGTATAGAGTGAAGGGTATAGAGTGTAGAGTGTAGGTATAGAGTGTATGGTATAGATTGTATGGTGTAGAGTGTATGGTATAGAGTTTAGGGTATAGAGTGTATGGTATAGAGTGTAGGGTATAGAGTGTAGAGTGTAGGGTATAGAGTGTAGGGTATAGAGTGTAGGGCATAGTGTGTAGGGTATAGATTGTAGGGTATAGAGTGTATAGTGTAGGGTATAGAGTGTAGGGTTTAGAGTGTATGGTATAGAGTGTAGGGAATAGAGTGTAGAGTGTATGGTATAGAGTGTAGGGTATAGAGTGTAGAGTGTACGGTATAAAGTGTAGGGTATAGAGTGTAGGGTATAGAGTGTAGAGAGTAGGGTATAGAGTGTAGGGTATAAAGTGTAGGGTATAGAGTGTAGAGTGTAGGGATTAGAGTGTAGGGAATAGAGTGTAGGGTATAGAGTGTAGAATGTACGGTATAGAGTGTAGGGTATAGAGTATAGAGTGTAGGGTATAGAGTGTAGGGTATAGTGTGTAAAGTGTAGAGTGTAGGGTATAGAGTGTAGAGTGTAGGGTATAGAGTGTAGGGTATAGAGTGTATGGAATAGAGTGTAGGGTATAGTGTGTAGAGTGTAGGGTATAGAGTGTAGGGTATAGAGCGTAGGGTGTTGGGTATAGAGTGTAGGGTATAGAGTGTAGGGTATAGAGTGTAGAGTGTAGGGTATAGAGTGTATGGTATAGAGTGTAGGGTGTAGAGTGTAGGGTATAGAGTGTAGAGTGTAGGGTATAGAGTGTAGAGTGTAGGGTATAGAGTGTAGAGTGTATGGGATAGAGTGTAGGGGATAGAGTGTATGGTATAGAGTGTATGGTATAGAGTGTAGGGTATAGAGTGTAGGGTATAGAGTGTAGAGTGTAGGGTATAGAGTGTAGGGTATAGAGTGTAGAGTGTAGGGTATAGAGTGTAGGGTATAGAGTGTAGAGTGTATGGTATAGTGTGTATGGTATAGAGTGTATGATATAGATTGTAGGGTATAGAGTGTAGGGTATAGAGTGTAGAGTGTAGGGTATAGAGTGTAGAGTGTAGGGTATAGAGTGTAGGGTATAGAGTTTAGAGTGTAGGGTATACAGTGTAGGGTATAGAGTGTAGAGTGTATGGTATAGAGTGTAGGGGATAGAGTGTATGGTATAGAGTGTAGAGTGTAGGGTATAGAGTGTAGGGTATAGAGTGTATGGAATAGAGTGTAGGGTATAAAGTGTAGAGTGTAGGGTATAGAGTGTAGGGTATAGAGCGTAGGGTGTAGGGTATAGAGTGTAAGGTATAGAGTGTAGGGTATAGAGTGTAGAGTGTAGGGTATAGAGTGTATGGTATAGAGTGTAGGGTGTAGAGTGTAGGGTATAGAGTGTAGAGTGTAGGGTATAGAGTGTAGGGTATAGAGTGTATGTTATACAGTGTAGAGTGTAGGGTATAGAGTGTATAGTGTAGGGTATAGAGTGTCGGGTATAGAGTGTAGGGTATAGAGCGTATGGTATAGAGTGTAGGGTATAGAGTGGAGGGTATGGAGTGTAGGGTATAGAGTGTAGGGTATAGAGTTTAGGGTATAGAGTGTAGGGTATAGAGTGTAGAGTGTAGGGTATAGAGTGTAGGGTATAGAGTGTAGGGTATAGAGTGTAGAGTATAGAGTGTAGGGTATAGAGTGTAGGGTATAGAGTGTAGAGTGTAGGGTATAGAGTGTAGAGTGTATGGTATAGAGTGCAGGGGATAGAGTGTAGAGTGTGAGGTATAGAGTGTAGGGTATAGAGTGTATGGTATAGAGTGTAGGGTATAGAGTGTAGGGTATAGAGTGTAGGGTGTAGAGTGTATGGTATAGAGTGTATGGTATAGATTGTAGGGTATAGAGTGTAGGGTATAGAGTGTAGAGTGTAGGGTATAGAGTGTAGAGTGTAGGGTATAGAGTGTAGGGTGTAGAGTGTAGAGTGTAGGGTGTAGAGTGTAGGGTATAGAGTGTAGAGTTTATGGTATAGAGTGCAGGGGATAGAGTGTAGAGTGTGAGGTATAGAGTGTAGGGTATAGAGTGTAGGGTATAGAGCGTAGGGTGTAGGGTATAGAGTGTAGGGTATAGAGTGTAGGGTATAGAGTGTAGAGTGTAGGGTATAGAGTGTAGGGTATAGAGTGTATGGTATAGAGTGTATGGTATAGATTGTAGGGCATAGAGTGTAGGGTATAGAGTGTAGAGTGTAGGGTATAGAGTGTAGGGTATAGAGTGTATGGTATAGAGTGTATGGTATAGATTGTAGGGTATAGAGTGTAGGGTATAGAGTGTAGAGTGTAGGGTATAGAGTGTAGAGTGTAGGTTATAGAGTGTAGGGTATAGAGTGCAGAGTGTAGGGTATAGAGTGTAGAGTGTATGGTATAGAGTGAAGGGGATAAAGTGTATGGTATAGAGTGTAGGGGATAAAGTGTATGGTATAGAGTGTATGGTATAGAGTGTAGAGTATAGAGTGTAGGGTATAGAGTGTAGAGTGTAGGGTATAGAGTGTAGGGTATAGAGTGTAGGGTATAGAGTGTAGGGTGTAGAGATTAGGGTATAGAGTGTAGGGTATAGGGTGTAGGGTATAGAGTGTAGGGTGTAGAGTGTAGGGTATATAGTGTAGGGTATAGAGTGTAGGGTATAGAGTGTAGGGTATAGCGTGTAGGGTATAGAGTGTAGGTTATAGAGTGTAGGGTATAGAGTGTAGGGTATAAAGTGTAGAGTGTAGGGTATAGAGTGTATGGTATAGAGTGTAGAGTGTAGGGTATAGAGTGTATGGTATAGATTGTAGGGTGTAGAATGTATGTTATAGAGTGTAGGGTATAGAGTGTATGGTATAGATTGTAGGGTGTAGAATGTATGTTATAGAGTGTAGGGTATAGAGTGTATGGTATAGAGATTAGAGTGTAGGGTATAGAGTGTAGGGTATAGAGTGTATGGTATAGAGTGTAGGGTATAGAGTGTAGAGTGTAGGGTATAGAGTGTATGGTATAGAGTGTAGGGTATAGAGTGTAGGGTGTAGAGTGTATGGTATAGAGTGTAGGGTATAGTGTGTAGAGTGTAGGGTATAGAGTGTAGGGTATAGAGTGTAGGGTATAGAGTGTAGAGTGTAGAGTATAGAGTGTAGAGTTTAGGGTATAGAGTGTAGAGTGTAGGGTATAGAGTGTAGGGTATAGAGTGTAGGGTATTGAGTGTAGGGTATAGAGTGTAGAGTGTAGGGTATAGAGTGTAAGGTATAGAGTGTAGGGTATAGAGTGTAGGGTATAGAGTGTAGAGTATAGAGTGTAGGGTATAGAGTGTAGAGTGTAGCGTATAGAGTGTAGGGTATAGAGTGTAGGGTATAGTGTGTATGGTATAGAGTTTAGGGTATAGAGTGTATGGTATAGAGCGTAGGGTATCGAGTGTAGAGTGTAGGGTATAGAGTGTAGATTGTAGGGTATAGAGTGTAGGGTATAGAGTGTGTGGTATAGAGTGTATGGTATAGCGTGTAGGGTATGGAGTGTATGGTATAGATTGTAGAGTGTAGGGTATAGTGTGTAGGGTATAGAGTGTAGGGTATAGAGTGTAGGGCATAGAGTGTAGGGTATAGATTGTAGGGTATAGAGTGTAGAGTGTAGGGTATAGAGTGTAGAGTATAGAGTGTATGGTATAGAGTGTAGAGTGTAGGGTATAGAGTGTATAGTGTAGGTTATAGAGTGTAGGGTATAGAGTAAAGGGTATAGAGTGTATGGTATAGAGTGTAGGGAATAGAGTGTAGAGTGTAGGGTATATAGTGTATGGTATAGAGTGTAGGGTATAGAGTGTAGGGTATATAGTGTAGGGTATAGAGTGTAGGGTATAGAGTGTAGGGTATAGAGTGTAGAGTGTAGGGTATAGAGTGTAGGGTATAGAGTGTAGGGTATAGAGTGTAGGGTATAGAGTGTAGAGTGTAGGGATTAGAGTGTAGGGTATAGCATGTAGGGTATAGAGTGTAGAGTGTAGGGTATAGAGTGTAGGGTATAGAGTGTAGGCTATAGAGTGTAGGGTATATAGTGTAAAGTGTAGAGTGTAAGGTATAGAGTGTAGAGTGTAGTGTATAGAGTGTAGGGTATAGAGTGTATGGAATAGAGTGTAGGGTATAAAGTGTAGAGTGTAGGGTATAGAGTGTAGGGTATAGAGCGTAGGGTGTAGGGTATAGAGTGTAAGGTATAGAGTGTAGGGTATAGAGTGTAGAGTGCAGGGTATAGAGTGTATGGTATAGAGTGTAGGGTGTAGAGTGTAGGGTATAGAGTGTAGAGTGTAGGGTATAGAGTGTAGGGTATAGAGTGTATGGTATACAGTGTAGAGTGTAGGGTATAGAGTGTATAGTGTAGGGTATAGAGTGTCGGGTATAGAGTGTAGGGTATAGAGCGTATGGTATAGAGTGTAGGGTATAGAGTGTAGAGTGTAGGGTACAGAGTGGAGGGTATGGAGTGTAGGGTATAGAGTGTAGGGTATAGAGTTTAGGGTATAGAGTGTAGGGTATAGAGTGTAGGGTATAGAGTGTAGTGTATAGAGTGTAGGGTATAGAGTGTAGAGTATAGAGTGTAGGGTATAGAGTGTAGGGTATAGAGTGTAGAGTGTAGAGTGTAGGGTATAGAGTGTAGGGTATAGAGTGTAGGGTATAGAGTGTAGAGTGTAGGGTATAGAGTGTATGGTATAGAGTGTAGGGTATAGAGTGTAGGGTATAGAGTGTAGGGTATAGAGTGTAGAGTGTACGGTATGTATTGTAGGGTATAGAGTGTAGAGTGTAGGGTATAGAGTGTAGGGTATAGAATGTAGGGTTTAGATTGTAGGGTATAGAGTGTAGGGTATAGAGTGTAGATTGTAGGGTATAGATTGTAGGGTATGGATTGTATGGTATAGAGTGTAGGGTATAGAGTGTAGGGTATAGAGTGTAGAGTGTACTGATTACAGTGTAGGGTATAGAGTGTAGGGTATAGAATGTATGGAATAGAGTGTAGGGTATAGAGTGTAGGGTATAGAGTGCATGGAATAGAGTGTAGAGTGTAGGGTATAGAGTGTAGGGTATAGAGTGTATGGTATAGAGTGTAGGGAATAGAGTGTAGGGTATAGAGTGTACTGATTACAGTGTAGGGTATAGAGTGTAGGGTATAGAATGTATGGAATAGAGTGTAGGGTATAGAGTATAGAGTGTAGGGTATAGAGTGTAGGGTATAGAGCGTAGGGTGTAGTGTATAGAGTGCAGGGTATAGAGTGTAGGGTATACAGTGTAGAGTGTAGGGTATAGAGTGTATGGTATAGAGTGTAGAGTGTAGAGTGTAGGGTATAGAGTGTAGGGTGTAGAGTGTAGGGTATAGAGTGTAGGGTATAGAGTGTAGAGTGTAGGGTATAGGGTGTAGAGTATAGAGTGTAGGGTATAGAGTGTAGGGTATAGAGTGTAGAGTGTAGGGTATAGAGTGTAGGGTATAGAGTGTAGAGTGTAGGGTATAGAGTGTATGGTATAGAGTGTAGGGTATAGAGTGTAGGGTATAGAGTGTAGGGTATAGAGTGTAGGGTATAGAGTGTAGGGTATAGAGTGTAGAGTGTCGGGTATAGAGTGTAGGGCATGGAGTGTAGGGTATAGAGTGTAGGGTATAGAGTGTAGAGTGTAGGGATTAGAGTGTATGGTATAGAGTGTAGGGTATAGAGTGTAGAGTATAGGGTATAGAGTGTAGAGTATGGAGTGTAGAGTATAGAGTGTAGGTTATAGAGTGTAGAGTGTAGGGATTAGAGTGTAGGGCATAGAGTGTAGGGCATAGAGTGTATAGTGTAGGGTATAGAGTGTAGGATATAGAGTATAGAGTGTAGGGTATAGAGTGTAGGGTATAGAGTGTAGAGTGTAGGGTATAGAGTGTAGAGTGTAGGGAATAGAGTGTAGGGTATAGAGTGCATGGAATAGAGTGTAGAGTGTATGGTATAGAGTGTAGGGTATAAAGTGTATGGTATAGAGTGTAGGGTACAGAGTGTAGGGTATAGAGTGTAGAGTGTAGGGATTAGACTGTAGGGTATAGAGTGTAGGGTATAGAATGTATGGAATAGAGTATAGGGTATAGAGTATAGAGTGTAGGGTATAGAGTGTAGGGTATAGAGCGTAGGGTGTAGGGTATAGAGTGTAGGGTATAGAGTGTAGGGTATAGAGTGTAGAGTGTAGGGTATAGAGTGTATGGTATAGAGTGTAGGGTATAGAGTGAAGGGTATAGAGTGTAGAGTGTAGGTATAGAGTGTATGTTATAGATTGTATGGTGTAGAGTGTATGGTATAGAGTTTAGGGTATAGAGTGTAGGGTATAGAGTGTAGGGTATAGAGTGTAGGGTATAGAGTGTAGAGTGTAGGGTATAGAGTGTAGGGTATGGAGTGTAGGGTATAGAGTGTAGGGTATAGAGTGTAGAGTGTAGGGATTAGAGTGTATGGTATAGAGTGTAGGGTATAGAGTGTAGAGTATAGGGTATAGAGTGTAGAGTATGGAGTGTAGAGTATAGAGTGTAGGTTATAGAGTGTAGAGTGTAGGGATTAGAGTGTAGGGCATAGAGTGTAGGGCATAGAGTGTATAGTGTAGGGTATAGAGTGTAGGGTATAGAGTATAGAGTGTAGGGTATAGAGTGTAGGGTATAGAGTGTAGAGTGTAGGGTATAGAGTGTAGAGTGTAGGGAATAGAGTGTAGGGTATAGAGTGCATGGAATAGAGTGTAGAGTGTATGGTATAGAGTGTAGGGTATAAAGTGTATGGTATAGAGTGTAGGGTACAGAGTGTAGGGTATAGAGTATATAGTGTAGGGTATAGAATATAGGGTATAGAGCGTAGGGTGTAGGGTATAGAGTGTAGGGTATAGAGTGTAGGGTATAGAGTGTAGAGTGTAGGGTATAGATTGTATGGTATAGAGTGTATGGTATAGAGTGTAGGGTATAGAGTGTAGGGTGTAGAGTGTATGGTATAGAGTGTAGGGTATAGTGTGTAGAGTGTAGGGTATAGAGTGTAGGGTATAGAGTGTAGGGTATAGAGTGTAGAGTGTAGAGTATAGAGTGTAGAGTTTAGGGTATAGAGTGTAGAGTGTAGGGTATAGAGTGTAGGGTATAGAGTGTAGGGTATTGAGTGTAGGGTATAGAGTGTAGAGTGTAGGGTATAGAGTGTAAGGTATAGAGTGTAGGGTATAGAGTGTAGGGTATAGAGTGTAGAGTATAGAGTGTAGGGTATAGAGTGTAGAGTGTAGCGTATAGAGTGTAGGGTATAAAGTGTAGGGTATAGTGTGTATGGTATAGAGTTTAGGGTATAGAGTGTATGGTATAGAGCGTAGGGTATCGAGTGTAGAGTGTAGGGTATAGAGTGTAGATTGTAGGGTATAGAGTGTAGGGTATAGAGTGTGTGGTATAGAGTGTATGGTATAGCGTGTAGGGTATGGAGTGTATGGTATAGATTGTAGAGTGTAGGGTATAGTGTGTAGGGTATAGAGTGTAGGGTATAGAGTGTAGGGCATAGAGTGTAGGGTATAGATTGTAGGGTATAGAGTGTAGAGTGTAGGGTATAGAGTGTAGAGTATAGAGTGTATGGTATAGAGTGTAGAGTGTAGGGTATAGAGTGTATAGTGTAGGTTATAGAGTGTAGGGTATAGAGTAAAGGGTATAGAGTGTATGGTATAGAGTGTAGGGAATAGAGTGTAGAGTGTAGGGTATATAGTGTATGGTATAGAGTGTAGGGTATAGAGTGTAGGGTATATAGTGTAGAGTATAGAGTGTAGGGTATAGAGTGTAGGGTATAGAGTGTAGAGTGTAGGGTATAGAGTGTAGGGTATAGAGTGTAGGGTATAGAGTGTAGGGTATAGAGTGTAGAGTGTAGGGATTAGAGTGTAGGGTATAGCATGTAGGGTATAGAGTGTAGAGTGTAGGGTATAGAGTGTAGGGTATAGAGTGTAGGCTATAGAGTGTAGGGTATATAGTGTAAAGTGTAGAGTGTAAGGTATAGAGTGTAGAGTGTAGTGTATAGAGTGTAGGGTATAGAGTGTATGGAATAGATTGTAGGGTATAAAGTGTAGAGTGTAGGGTATAGAGTGTAGGGTATAGAGCGTAGGGTGTAGGGTATAGAGTGTAAGGTATAGAGTGTAGGGTATAGAGTGTAGAGTGCAGGGTATAGAGTGTATGGTATAGAGTGTAGGGTGTAGAGTGTAGGGTATAGAGTGTAGAGTGTAGGGTATAGAGTGTCGGGTATAGAGTGTAGGGTATAGAGCGTATGGTATAGAGTGTAGGGTATAGAGTGTAGAGTGTAGGGTACAGAGTGGAGGGTATGGAGTGTAGGGTATAGAGTGTAGGGTATAGAGTTTAGGGTATAGAGTGTAGGGTATAGAGTGTAGAGTGTAGGGTATAGAGTGTAGGGTATAGAGTGTAGGGTATAGAGTGTAGAGTATAGAGTGTAGGGTATAGAGTGTAGGGTATAGAGTGTAGAGTGTAGAGTGTAGGGTATAGAGTGTAGGGTATAGAGTGTAGGGTATAGAGTGTAGAGTGTAGGGTATAGAGTGTATGGTATAGAGTGTAGGGTATAGAGTGTAGGGTATAGAGTGTAGGGTATAGAGTGTAGAGTGTACGGTATAGATTGTAGGGTATAGAGTGTAGAGTGTAGGGTATAGAGTGTAGGGTATAGAATGTAGGGTTTAGATTGTAGGGTATAGAGTGTAGGGTATAGAGTGTAGATTGTAGGGTATAGATTGTAGGGTATGGATTGTATGGTATAGAGTGTAGGGTATAGAGTGTAGGGTATAGAGTGTAGAGTGTACTGATTACAGTGTAGGGTATAGAGTGTAGGGTATAGAATGTATGGAATAGAGTGTAGGGTATAGAGTGTAGGGTATAGAGAGCATGGAATAGAGTGTAGAGTGTAGGGTATAGAGTGTAGGGTATAGAGTGTATGGTATAGAGTGTAGGGTATAGAGTGTACTGATTACAGTGTAGGGTATAGAGTGTAGGGTATAGAATGTATGGAATAGAGTGTAGGGTATAGAGTATAGAGTGTAGGGTATAGAGTGTAGGGTATAGAGCGTAGGGTGTAGTGTATAGAGTGCAGGGTATAGAGTGTAGGGTATAGAGTGTAGAGTGTAGGGTATAGAGTGTATGGTATAGAGTGTAGAGTGTAGAGTGTAGGGTATAGAGTGTAGGGTATAGAGTGTAGAGTGTAGGGTATAGAGTGTAGGGTATAGAGTGTAGAGTGTAGGGTATAGGGTGTAGAGTATAGAGTGTAGGGTATAGAGTGTAGGGTATAGAGTGTAGAGTGTAGGGTATAGAGTGTAGGGTATAGAGTGTAGAGTGTAGGGTATAGAGTGTATGGTATAGAGTGTAGGGTATAGAGTGTAGGGTATAGAGTGTAGGGTATAGAGTGTAGGGTATAGAGTGTAGGGTATAGAGTGTAGGGCATGGAGTGTAGGGTATAGAGTGTAGGGTATAGAGTGTAGAGTGTAGGGATTAGAGTGTATGGTATAGAGTGTAGGGTATAGAGTGTAGAGTATAGGGTATAGAGTGTAGAGTATGGAGTGTAGAGTATAGAGTGTAGGTTATAGAGTGTAGAGTGTAGGGATTAGAATGTAGGGCATAGAGTGTAGGGCATAGAGTGTATAGTGTAGGGTATAGAGTGTAGGATATAGAGTATAGAGTGTAGGGTATAGAGTGTAGGGTATAGAGTGTAGAGTGTAGGGTATAGAGTGTAGAGTGTAGGGAATAGAGTGTAGGGTATAGAGTGCATGGAATAGAGTGTAGAGTGTATGGTATAGAGTGTAGGGTATAAAGTGTATGGTATAGAGTGTAGGGTACAGAGTGTAGGGTATAGAGTGTAGAGTGTAGGGATTAGACTGTAGGGTATAGAGTGTAGGGTATAGAATGTATGGAATAGAGTATAGGGTATAGAGTATAGAGTGTAGGGTATAGAGTGTAGGGTATAGAGCGTAGGGTGTAGGGTATAGAGTGTAGGGTATAGAGTGTAGGGTATAGAGTGTAGAGTGTAGGGTATAGAGTGTATGGTATAGAGTGTAGGGTATAGAGTGAAGGGTATAGAGTGTAGAGTGTAGGTATAGAGTGTATGGTATAGATTGTATGGTGTAGAGTGTATGGTATAGAGTTTAGGGTATAGAGTGTAGGGTATAGAGTGTAGGGTATAGAGTGTAGGGTATAGAGTGTAGGGTATAGAGTGTAGAGTGTAGGGTATAGAGTGTAGGGTATGGAGTGTAGGGTATAGAGTGTAGGGTATAGAGTGTAGAGTGTAGGGATTAGAGTGTATGGTATAGAGTGTAGGGTATAGAGTGTAGAGTATAGGGTATAGAGTGTAGAGTATGGAATGTAGAGTATAGAGTGTAGGTTATAGAGTGTAGAGTGTAGGGATTAGAGTGTAGGGCATAGAGTGTAGGGCATAGAGTGTATAGTGTAGGGTATAGAGTGTAGGGTATAGAGTATAGAGTGTAGGGTATAGAGTGTAGGGTATAGAGTGTATAGTGTAGGGTATAGAGTGTAGAGTGTAGGGAATAGAGTGTAGGGTATAGAGTGCATGGAATAGAGTGTAGAGTGTATGGTATAGAGTGTAGGGTATAAAGTGTATGGTATAGAGTGTAGGGTACAGAGTGTAGGGTATAGAGTATAGAGTGTAGGGTATAGAATGTAGGGTATAGAGCGTAGGGTGTAGGGTATAGAGTGTAGGGTATAGAGTGTAGGGTATAGAGTGTAGAGTGTAGGGTATAGATTGTATGGTATAGAGTGTAGGGTATAGAGTGAAGGGTATAGAGTGTAGAGTGTAGGTATAGAGTGTATGGTATAGATTGTATGGTGTAGAGTGTATGGTATAGAGTTTAGGGTATAGAGTGTATGGTATAGAGTGTAGGGTATAGAGTGTAGAGTGTAGGGTATAGAGTGTAGGGTATAGAGTGTAGGGCATAGTGTGTAGGGTATAGATTGTAGGGTATAGAGTGTATAGTGTAGGGTATAGAGTGTAGGGTTTAGAGTGTATGGTATAGAGTGTAGGGAATAGAGTGTAGAGTGTATGGTATAGAGTGTAGGGTATAGAGTGTAGAGTGTACGGTATAAAGTGTAGGGTATAGAGTGTAGGGTATAGAGTGTAGAGAGTAGGGTATAGAGTGTAGGGTATAAAGTGTAGGGTATAGAGTGTAGAGTGTAGGGATTAGAGTGTAGGGTATAGAGTGTAGGGTATAGAGTGTAGAATGTACGGTATAGAGTGTAGGGTATAGAGTATAGAGTGTAGGGTATAGAGTGTAGGGCATAGTGTGTAAAGTGTAGAGTGTAGGGTATAGAGTGTAGAGTGTAGGGTATAGAGTGTAGGGTATAGAGTGTATGGAATAGAGTGTAGGGTATAGTGTGTAGAGTGTAGGGTATAGAGTGTAGGGTATAGAGCGTAGGGTGTTGGGTATAGAGTGTAGGGTATAGAGTGTAGGGTATAGAGTGTAGAGTGTAGGGTATAGAGTGTATGGTATAGAGTGTAGGGTGTAGAGTGTAGGGTATAGAGTGTAGAGTGTAGGGTATAGAGTGTAGAGTGTAGGGTATAGAGTGTAGAGTGTATGGGATAGAGTGTAGGGGATAGAGTGTATGGTATAGAGTGTATGGTATAAAGTGTAGGGTATAGAGTGTAGGGTATAGAGTGTAGAGTGTAGGGTATAGAGTGTAGGGTATAGAGTGTAGAGTGTAGGGTATAGAGTGTAGGGTATAGAGTGTAGAGTGTATGGTATAGTGTGTATGGTATAGAGTGTATGATATAGATTGTAGGGTATAGAGTGTAGGGTATAGAGTGTAGAGTGTAGGGTATAGAGTGTAGAGTGTAGGGTATAGAGTGTAGGGTATAGAGTTTAGAGTGTAGGGTATACAGTGTAGGGTACAGAGTGTAGAGTGTATGGTATAGAGTGTAGGGGATAGAGTGTATGGTATAGAGTGTAGAGTGTAGGGTATAGAGTGTAGGGTATAGAGTGTATGGAATAGAGTGTAGGGTATAAAGTGTAGAGTGTAGGGTATAGAGTGTAGGGTATAGAGCGTAGGGTGTAGGGTATAGAGTGTAAGGTATAGAGTGTAGGGTATAGAGTGTAGAGTGTAGGGTATAGAGTGTATGGTATAGAGTGTAGGGTGTAGAGTGTAGGGCATAGAGTGTATAGTGTAGGGTATAGAGTGTAGGGTATAGAGTATAGAGTGTAGGGTATAGAGTGTAGGGTATAGAGTGTAGAGTGTAGGGTATAGAGTGTAGAGTGTAGGGAATAGAGTGTAGGGTATAGAGTGCATGGAATAGAGTGTAGAGTGTATGGTATAGAGTGTAGGGTATAAAGTGTATGGTATAGAGTGTAGGGTACAGAGTGTAGGGTATAGAGTATAGAGTGTAGGGTATAGAATGTAGGGTATAGAGCGTAGGGTGTAGGGTATAGAGTGTAGGGTATAGAGTGTAGGGTATAGAGTGTAGAGTGTAGGGTATAGATTGTATGGTATAGAGTGTATGGTATAGAGTGTAGGGTATAGAGTGTAGGGTGTAGAGTGTATGGTATAGAGTGTAGGGTATAGTGTGTAGAGTGTAGGGTATAGAGTGTAGGGTATAGAGTGTAGGGTATAGAGTGTAGAGTGTAGAGTATAGAGTGTAGAGTTTAGGGTATAGAGTGTAGAGTGTAGGGTATAGAGTGTAGGGTATAGAGTGTAGGGTATTGAGTGTAGGGTATAGAGTGTAGAGTGTAGGGTATAGAGTGTAAGGTATAGAGTGTAGGGTATAGAGTGTAGGGTATAGAGTGTAGAGTATAGAGTGTAGGGTATAGAGTGTAGAGTGTAGCGTATAGAGTGTAGGGTATAGAGTGTAGGGTATAGTGTGTATGGTATAGAGTTTAGGGTATAGAGTGTATGGTATAGAGCGTAGGGTATCGAGTGTAGAGTGTAGGGTATAGAGTGTAGATTGTAGGGTATAGAGTGTAGGGTATAGAGTGTGTGGTATAGAGTGTATGGTATAGCGTGTAGGGTATGGAGTGTATGGTATAGATTGTAGAGTGTAGGGTATAGTGTGTAGGGTATAAAGTGTAGGGTATAGAGTGTAGGGCATAGAGTGTAGGGTATAGATTGTAGGGTATAGAGTGTAGAGTGTAGGGTATAGAGTGTAGAGTATAGAGTGTATGGTATAGAGTGTAGGGAATAGAGTGTAGGGTATAGAGTGTATGGTATAGAGTGTAGGGAATAGAGTGTAGGGTATAGAGTGTACTGATTACAGTGTAGGGTATAGAGTGTAGGGTATAGAATGTATGGAATAGAGTGTAGGGTATAGAGTATAGAGTGTAGGGTATAGAGTGTAGGGTATAGAGCGTAGGGTGTAGTGTATAGAGTGCAGGGTATAGAGTGTAGGGTATAGAGTGTAGAGTGTAGGGTATAGAGTGTATGGTATAGAGTGTAGAGTGTAGAGTGTAGGGTATAGAGTGTAGGGTATAGAGTGTAGAGTGTAGGGTATAGAGTGTAGGGTATAGAGTGTAGAGTGTAGGGTATAGGGTGTAGAGTATAGAGTGTAGGGTATAGAGTGTAGGGTATAGAGTGTAGAGTGTAGGGTATAGAGTGTAGGGTATAGAGTGTAGAGTGTAGGGTATAGAGTGTATGGTATAGAGTGTAGGGTATAGAGTGTAGGGTATAGAGTGTAGGGTATAGAGTGTAGGGTATAGAGTGTAGGGTATAGAGTGTAGGGCATGGAGTGTAGGGTATAGAGTGTAGGGTATAGAGTGTAGAGTGTAGGGATTAGAGTGTATGGTATAGAGTGTAGGGTATAGAGTGTAGAGTATAGGGTATAGAGTGTAGAGTATGGAGTGTAGAGTATAGAGTGTAGGTTATAGAGTGTAGAGTGTAGGGATTAGAATGTAGGGCATAGAGTGTAGGGCATAGAGTGTATAGTGTAGGGTATAGAGTGTAGGATATAGAGTATAGAGTGTAGGGTATAGAGTGTAGGGTATAGAGTGTAGAGTGTAGGGTATAGAGTGTAGAGTGTAGGGAATAGAGTGTAGGGTATAGAGTGCATGGAATAGAGTGTAGAGTGTATGGTATAGAGTGTAGGGTATAAAGTGTATGGTATAGAGTGTAGGGTACAGAGTGTAGGGTATAGAGTGTAGAGTGTAGGGATTAGACTGTAGGGTATAGAGTGTAGGGTATAGAATGTATGGAATAGAGTATAGGGTATAGAGTATAGAGTGTAGGGTATAGAGTGTAGGGTATAGAGCGTAGGGTGTAGGGTATAGAGTGTAGGGTATAGAGTGTAGGGTATAGAGTGTAGAGTGTAGGGTATAGAGTGTATGGTATAGAGTGTAGGGTATAGAGTGAAGGGTATAGAGTGTAGAGTGTAGGTATAGAGTGTATGGTATAGATTGTATGGTGTAGAGTGTATGGTATAGAGTTTAGGGTATAGAGTGTAGGGTATAGAGTGTAGGGTATAGAGTGTAGGGTATAGAGTGTAGGGTATAGAGTGTAGAGTGTAGGGTATAGCGTGTAGGGTATGGAGTGTAGGGTATAGAGTGTAGGGTATAGAGTGTAGAGTGTAGGGATTAGAGTGTATGGTATAGAGTGTAGGGTATAGAGTGTAGAGTATAGGGTATAGAGTGTAGAGTATGGAATGTAGAGTATAGAGTGTAGGTTATAGAGTGTAGAGTGTAGGGATTAGAGTGTAGGGCATAGAGTGTAGGGCATAGAGTGTATAGTGTAGGGTATAGAGTGTAGGGTATAGAGTATAGAGTGTAGGGTATAGAGTGTAGGGTATAGAGTGTATAGTGTAGGGTATAGAGTGTAGAGTGTAGGGAATAGAGTGTAGGGTATAGAGTGCATGGAATAGAGTGTAGAGTGTATGGTATAGAGTGTAGGGTATAAAGTGTATGGTATAGAGTGTAGGGTACAGAGTGTAGGGTATAGAGTATAGAGTGTAGGGTATAGAATGTAGGGTATAGAGCGTAGGGTGTAGGGTATAGAGTGTAGGGTATAGAGTGTAGGGTATAGAGTGTAGAGTGTAGGGTATAGATTGTATGGTATAGAGTGTAGGGTATAGAGTGAAGGGTATAGAGTGTAGAGTGTAGGTATAGAGTGTATGGTATAGATTGTATGGTGTAGAGTGTATGGTATAGAGTTTAGGGTATAGAGTGTATGGTATAGAGTGTAGGGTATAGAGTGTAGAGTGTAGGGTATAGAGTGTAGGGTATAGAGTGTAGGGCATAGTGTGTAGGGTATAGATTGTAGGGTATAGAGTGTATAGTGTAGGGTATAGAGTGTAGGGTTTAGAGTGTATGGTATAGAGTGTAGGGAATAGAGTGTAGAGTGTATGGTATAGAGTGTAGGGTATAGAGTGTAGAGTGTACGGTATAAAGTGTAGGGTATAGAGTGTAGGGTATAGAGTGTAGAGAGTAGGGTATAGAGTGTAGGGTATAAAGTGTAGGGTATAGAGTGTAGAGTGTAGGGATTAGAGTGTAGGGTATAGAGTGTAGGGTATAGAGTGTAGAATGTACGGTATAGAGTGTAGGGTATAGAGTATAGAGTGTAGGGTATAGAGTGTAGGGCATAGTGTGTAAAGTGTAGAGTGTAGGGTATAGAGTGTAGAGTGTAGGGTATAGAGTGCAGGGTATAGAGTGTATGGAATAGAGTGTAGGGTATAGTGTGTAGAGTGTAGGGTATAGAGTGTAGGGTATAGAGCGTAGGGTGTTGGGTATAGAGTGTAGGGTATAGAGTGTAGGGTATAGAGTGTAGAGTGTAGGGTATAGAGTGTATGGTATAGAGTGTAGGGTGTAGAGTGTAGGGTATAGAGTGTAGAGTGTAGGGTATAGAGTGTAGAGTGTAGGGTATAGAGTGTAGAGTGTATGGGATAGAGTGTAGGGGATAGAGTGTATGGTATAGAGTGTATGGTATAAAGTGTAGGGTATAGAGTGTAGGGTATAGAGTGTAGAGTGTAGGGTATAGAGTGTAGGGTATAGAGTGTAGAGTGTAGGGTATAGAGTGTAGGGTATAGAGTGTAGAGTGTATGGTATAGTGTGTATGGTATAGAGTGTATGATATAGATTGTAGGGTATAGAGTGTAGGGTATAGAGTGTAGAGTGTAGGGTATAGAGTGTAGAGTGTAGGGTATAGAGTGTAGGGTATAGAGTTTAGAGTGTAGGGTATACAGTGTAGGGTACAGAGTGTAGAGTGTATGGTATAGAGTGTAGGGGATAGAGTGTATGGTATAGAGTGTAGAGTGTAGGGTATAGAGTGTAGGGTATAGAGTGTATGGAATAGAGTGTAGGGTATAAAGTGTAGAGTGTAGGGTATAGAGTGTAGGGTATAGAGCGTAGGGTGTAGGGTATAGAGTGTAAGGTATAGAGTGTAGGGTATAGAGTGTAGAGTGTAGGGTATAGAGTGTATGGTATAGAGTGTAGGGTGTAGAGTGTAGGGCATAGAGTGTATAGTGTAGGGTATAGAGTGTAGGGTATAGAGTATAGAGTGTAGGGTATAGAGTGTAGGGTAAAGAGTGTAGAGTGTAGGGTATAGAGTGTAGAGTGTAGGGAATAGAGTGTAGGGTATAGAGTGCATGGAATAGAGTGTAGAGTGTATGGTATAGAGTGTAGGGTATAAAGTGTATGGTATAGAGTGTAGGGTACAGAGTGTAGGGTATAGAGTATAGAGTGTAGGGTATAGAATGTAGGGTATAGAGCGTAGGGTGTAGGGTATAGAGTGTAGGGTATAGAGTGTAGGGTATAGAGTGTAGAGTGTAGGGTATAGATTGTATGGTATAGAGTGTATGGTATAGAGTGTAGGGTATAGAGTGTAGGGTGTAGAGTGTATGGTATAGAGTGTAGGGTATAGTGTGTAGAGTGTAGGGTATAGAGTGTAGGGTATAGAGTGTAGGGTATAGAGTGTAGAGTGTAGAGTATAGAGTGTAGAGTTTAGGGTATAGAGTGTAGAGTGTAGGGTATAGAGTGTAGGGTATAGAGTGTAGGGTATTGAGTGTAGGGTATAGAGTGTAGAGTGTAGGGTATAGAGTGTAAGGTATAGAGTGTAGGGTATAGAGTGTAGGGTATAGAGTGTAGAGTATAGAGTGTAGGGTATAGAGTGTAGAGTGTAGCGTATAGAGTGTAGGGTATAGAGTGTAGGGTATAGTGTGTATGGTATAGAGTTTAGGGTATAGAGTGTATGGTATAGAGCGTAGGGTATCGAGTGTAGAGTGTAGGGTATAGAGTGTAGATTGTAGGGTATAGAGTGTAGGGTATAGAGTGTGTGGTATAGAGTGTATGGTATAGCGTGTAGGGTATGGAGTGTATGGTATAGATTGTAGAGTGTAGGGTATAGTGTGTAGGGTATAAAGTGTAGGGTATAGAGTGTAGGGCATAGAGTGTAGGGTATAGATTGTAGGGTATAGAGTGTAGAGTGTAGGGTATAGAGTGTAGAGTATAGAGTTTATGGTATAGAGTGTAGAGTGTAGGGTATAGAGTGTATAGTGTAGGTTATAGAGTGTAGGGTATAGAGTAAAGGGTATAGAGTGTATGGTATAGAGTGTAGGGAATAGAGTGTAGAGTGTAGGGTATATAGTGTATGGTATAGAGTGTAGGGTATAGAGTGTAGGGTATATAGTGTAGGGTATAGAGTGTAGGGTATAGAGTGTAGGGTATAGAGTGTAGAGTGTAGGGTATAGAGTGTAGGGTATAGAGTGTAGGGTATAGAGTGTAGGGTATAGAGTGTAGAGTGTAGGGATTAGAGTGTAGGGTATAGCATGTAGGGTATAGAGTGTAGAGTGTAGGGTATAGAGTGTAGGGTATAGAGTGTAGGCTATAGAGTGTAGGGTATATAGTGTAAAGTGTAGAGTGTAAGGTATAGAGTGTAGAGTGTAGTGTATAGAGTGTAGGGTATAGAGTGTATGGAATAGAGTGTAGGGTATAAAGTGTAGAGTGTAGGGTATAGAGTGTAGGGTATAGAGCGTAGGGTGTAGGGTATAGAGTGTAAGGTATAGAGTGTAGGGTATAGAGTGTAGAGTGCAGGGTATAGAGTGTATGGTATAGAGTGTAGGGTGTAGAGTGTAGGGTATAGAGTGTAGAGTGTAGGGTATAGAGTGTAGGGTATAGAGTGTATGGTATACAGTGTAGAGTGTAGGGTATAGAGTGTATAGTGTAGGGTATAGAGTGTCGGGTATAGAGTGTAGGGTATAGAGCGTATGGTATAGAGTGTAGGGTATAGAGTGTAGAGTGTAGGGTACAGAGTGGAGGGTATGGAGTGTAGGGTATAGAGTGTAGGGTATAGAGTTTAGGGTATAGAGTGTAGGGTATAGAGTGTAGAGTATAGAGTGTAGGGTATAGAGTGTAGAGTGTAGCGTATAGAGTGTAGGGTATAGAGTGTAGGGTATAGTGTGTATGGTATAGAGTTTAGGGTATAGAGTGTATGGTATAGAGCGTAGGGTATCGAGTGTAGAGTGTAGGGTATAGAGTGTAGATTGTAGGGTATAGAGTGTAGGGTATAGAGTGTGTGGTATAGAGTGTATGGTATTGCGTGTAGGGTATGGAGTGTATGGTATAGATTGTAGAGTGTAGGGTATAGTGTGTAGGGTATAGAGTGTAGGGTATAGAGTGTAGGGCATAGAGTGTAGGGTATAGATTGTAGGGTATAGAGTGTAGAGTGTAGGGTATAGAGTGTAGAGTATAGAGTGTATGGTATAGAGTGTAGAGTGTAGGGTATAGAGTGTATAGTGTAGGTTATAGAGTGTAGGGTATAGAGTAAAGGGTATAGAGTGTATGGTATAGAGTGTAGGGAATAGAGTGTAGAGTGTAGGGTATATAGTGTATGGTATAGAGTGTAGGGTATAGAGTGTAGGGTATATAGTGTAGGGTATAGAGTGTAGGGTATAGAGTGTAGGGTATAGAGTGTAGAGTGTAGGGTATAGAGTGTAGGGTATAGAGTGTAGGGTATAGAGTGTAGGGTATAGAGTGTAGAGTGTAGGGATTAGAGTGTAGGGTATAGCATGTAGGGTATAGAGTGTAGAGTGTAGGGTATAGAGTGTAGGGTATAGAGTGTAGGCTATAGAGTGTAGGGTATATAGTGTAAAGTGTAGAGTGTAAGGTATAGAGTGTAGAGTGTAGTGTATAGAGTGTAGGGTATAGAGTGTATGGAATAGAGTGTAGGGTATAAAGTGTAGAGTGTAGGGTATAGAGTGTAGGGTATAGAGCGTAGGGTGTAGGGTATAGAGTGTAAGGTATAGAGTGTAGGGTATAGAGTGTAGAGTGCAGGGTATAGAGTGTATGGTATAGAGTGTAGGGTGTAGAGTGTAGGGTATAGAGTGTAGAGTGTAGGGTATAGAGTGTAGGGTATAGAGTGTATGGTATACAGTGTAGAGTGTAGGGTATAGAGTGTATAGTGTAGGGTATAGAGTGTCGGGTATAGAGTGTAGGGTATAGAGCGTATGGTATAGAGTGTAGGGTATAGAGTGTAGAGTGTAGGGTACAGAGTGGAGGGTATGGAGTGTAGGGTATAGAGTGTAGGGTATAGAGTTTAGGGTATAGAGTGTAGGGTATAGAGTGTAGAGTGTAGGGTATAGAGTGTAGGGTATAGAGTGTAGGGTATAGAGTGTAGAGTATAGAGTGTAGGGTATAGAGTGTAGGGTATAGAGTGTAGAGTGTAGAGTGTAGGGTATAGAGTGTAGGGTATAGAGTGTAGGGTATAGAGTGTAGAGTGTAGGGTATAGAGTGTATGGTATAGAGTGTAGGGTATAGAGTGTAGGGTATAGAGTGTAGGGTATAGAGTGTAGGGTATAGAGTGTAGAGTGTACGGTATAGATTGTAGGGTATAGAGTGTAGAGTGTAGGGTATAGAGTGTAGGGTATAGAATGTAGGGTTTAGATTGTAGGGTATAGAGTGTAGGGTATAGAGTGTAGATTGTAGGGTATAGATTGTAGGGTATGGATTGTATGGTATAGAGTGTAGGGTATAGAGTGTAGGGTATAGAGTGTAGAGTGTACTGATTACAGTGTAGGGTATAGAGTGTAGGGTATAGAATGTATGGAATAGAGTGTAGGGTATAGAGTGTAGGGTATAGAGTGCATGGAATAGAGTGTAGAGTGTAGGGTATAGAGTGTAGGGTATAGAGTGTATGGTATAGAGTGTAGGGAATAGAGTGTAGGGTATAGAGTGTACTGATTACAGTGTAGGGTATAGAGTGTAGGGTATAGAATGTATGGAATAGAGTGTAGGGTATAGAGTATAGAGTGTAGGGTATAGAGTGTAGGGTATAGAGCGTAGGGTGTAGTGTATAGAGTGCAGGGTATAGAGTGTAGGGTATAGAGTGTAGAGTGTAGGGTATAGAGTGTATGGTATAGAGTGTAGAGTGTAGAGTGTAGGGTATAGAGTGTAGGGTATAGAGTGTAGAGTGTAGGGTATAGAGTGTAGGGTATAGAGTGTAGAGTGTAGGGTATAGGGTGTAGAGTATAGAGTGTAGGGTATAGAGTGTAGGGTATAGAGTGTAGAGTGTAGGGTATAGAGTGTAGGGTATAGAGTGTAGAGTGTAGGGTATAGAGTGTATGGTATAGAGTGTAGGGTATAGAGTGTAGGGTATAGAGTGTAGGGTATAGAGTGTAGGGTATAGAGTGTAGGGTATAGAGTGTAGAGTGTAGGGTATAGAGTGTAGGGCATGGAGTGTAGGGCATAGAGTGTAGGGTATAGAGTGTAGAGTGTAGGGATTAGAGTGTATGGTATAGAGTGTAGGGTATAGAGTGTAGAGTATAGGGTATAGAGTGTAGAGTATGGAGTGTAGAGTATAGAGTGTAGGTTATAGAGTGTAGAGTGTAGGGATTAGAGTGTAGGGCATAGAGTGTAGGGCATAGAGTGTATAGTGTAGGGTATAGAGTGTAGGATATAGAGTATAGAGTGTAGGGTATAGAGTGTAGGGTATAGAGTGTAGAGTGTAGGGTATAGAGTGTAGAGTGTAGGGAATAGAGTGTAGGGTATAGAGTGCATGGAATAGAGTGTAGAGTGTATGGTATAGAGTGTAGGGTATAAAGTGTATGGTATAGAGTGTAGGGTACAGAGTGTAGGGTATAGAGTGTAGAGTGTAGGGATTAGACTGTAGGGTATAGAGTGTAGGGTATAGAATGTATGGAATAGAGTATAGGGTATAGAGTATAGAGTGTAGGGTATAGAGTGTAGGGTATAGAGCGTAGGGTGTAGGGTATAGAGTGTAGGGTATAGAGTGTAGGGTATAGAGTGTAGAGTGTAGGGTATAGAGTGTATGGTATAGAGTGTAGGGTATAGAGTGAAGGGTATAGAGTGTAGAGTGTAGGTATAGAGTGTATGGTATAGATTGTATGGTGTAGAGTGTATGGTATAGAGTTTAGGGTATAGAGTGTAGGGTATAGAGTGTAGGGTATAGAGTGTAGGGTATAGAGTGTAGGGTATAGAGTGTAGGGTATAGAGTGTAGAGTGTAGGGTATAGAGTGTAGGGTATGGAGTGTAGGGTATAGAGTGTAGGGTATAGAGTGTAGAGTGTAGGGATTAGAGTGTATGGTATAGAGTGTAGGGTATAGAGTGTAGAGTATAGGGTATAGAGTGTAGAGTATGGAGTGTAGAGTATAGAGTGTAGGTTATAGAGTGTAGAGTGTAGGGATTAGAGTGTAGGGCATAGAGTGTAGGGCATAGAGTGTATAGTGTAGGGTATAGAGTGTAGGGTATAGAGTATAGAGTGTAGGGTATAGAGTGTAGGGTATAGAGTGTAGGGTATAGAGTGTAGAGTGTAGGGAATAGAGTGTAGGGTATAGAGTGCATGGAATAGAGTGTAGAGTGTATGGTATAGAGTGTAGGGTATAAAGTGTATGGTATAGAGTGTAGGGTACAGAGTGTAGGGTATAGAGTATAGAGTGTAGGGTATAGAATGTAGGGTATAGAGCGTAGGGTGTAGGGTATAGAGTGTAGGGTATAGAGTGTAGGGTATAGAGTGTAGAGTGTAGGGTATAGATTGTATGGTATAGAGTGTAGGGTATAGAGTGAAGGGTATAGAGTGTAGAGTGTAGGTATAGAGTGTATGGTATAGATTGTATGGTGTAGAGTGTATGGTATAGAGTTTAGGGTATAGAGTGTATGGTATAGAGTGTAGGGTATAGAGTGTAGAGTGTAGGGTATAGAGTGTAGGGTATAGAGTGTAGGGCATAGTGTGTAGGGTATAGATTGTAGGGTATAGAGTGTATAGTGTAGGGTATAGAGTGTAGGGTTTAGAGTGTATGGTATAGAGTGTAGGGAATAGAGTGTAGAGTGTATGGTATAGAGTGTAGGGTATAGAGTGTAGAGTGTACGGTATAAAGTGTAGGGTATAGAGTGTAGGGTATAGAGTGTAGAGAGTAGGGTATAGAGTGTAGATTGTAGGGTATAGATTGTAGGGTATGGATTGTATGGTATAGAGTGTAGGGTATAGAGTGTAGAGTGTAGGGTATAGAGTGTAGGGTATAGAATGTAGGGTTTAGATTGTAGGGTATAGAGTGTAGGGTATAGGGTATAGAGTGTAGATTGTAGGGTATAGATTGTAGGGTATGGATTGTATGGTATAGAGTGTAGGGTATAGAGTGTAGGGTATAGAGTGTAGAGTGTACTGATTACAGTGTAGGGTATAGAGTGTAGGGTATAGAATGTATGGAATAGAGTGTAGGGTATAGAGTGTAGGGTATAGAGAGCATGGAATAGAGTGTAGAGTGTAGGGTATAGAGTGTAGGGTATAGAGTGTATGGTATAGAGTGTAGGGAATAGAGTGTAGGGTATAGAGTGTACTGATTACAGTGTAGGGTATAGAGTGTAGGGTATAGAATGTATGGAATAGAGTGTAGGGTATAGAGTATAGAGTGTAGGGTATAGAGTGTAGGGTATAGAGCGTAGGGTGTAGTGTATAGAGTGCAGGGTATAGAGTGTAGGGTATAGAGTGTAGAGTGTAGGGTATAGAGTGTATGGTATAGAGTGTAGAGTGTAGAGTGTAGGGTATAGAGTGTAGGGTATAGAGTGTAGAGTGTAGGGTATAGAGTGTAGGGTATAGAGTGTAGAGTGTAGGGTATAGGGTGTAGAGTATAGAGTGTAGGGTATAGAGTGTAGGGTATAGAGTGTAGAGTGTAGGGTATAGAGTGTAGGGTATAGAGTGTAGAGTGTAGGGTATAGAGTGTATGGTATAGAGTGTAGGGTATAGAGTGTAGGGTATAGAGTGTAGGGTATAGAGTGTAGGGTATAGAGTGTAGGGTATAGAGTGTAGGGCATGGAGTGTAGGGTATAGAGTGTAGGGTATAGAGTGTAGAGTGTAGGGATTAGAGTGTATGGTATAGAGTGTAGGGTATAGAGTGTAGAGTATAGGGTATAGAGTGTAGAGTATGGAGTGTAGAGTATAGAGTGTAGGTTATAGAGTGTAGAGTGTAGGGATTAGAATGTAGGGCATAGAGTGTAGGGCATAGAGTGTATAGTGTAGGGTATAGAGTGTAGGATATAGAGTATAGAGTGTAGGGTATAGAGTGTAGGGTATAGAGTGTAGAGTGTAGGGTATAGAGTGTAGAGTGTAGGGAATAGAGTGTAGGGTATAGAGTGCATGGAATAGAGTGTAGAGTGTATGGTATAGAGTGTAGGGTATAAAGTGTATGATATAGAGTGTAGGGTACAGAGTGTAGGGTATAGAGTGTAGAGTGTAGGGATTAGACTGTAGGGTATAGAGTGTAGGGTATAGAATGTATGGAATAGAGTATAGGGTATAGAGTATAGAGTGTAGGGTATAGAGTGTAGGGTATAGAGCGTAGGGTGTAGGGTATAGAGTGTAGGGTATAGAGTGTAGGGTATAGAGTGTAGAGTGTAGGGTATAGAGTGTATGGTATAGAGTGTAGGGTATAGAGTGAAGGGTATAGAGTGTAGAGTGTAGGTATAGAGTGTATGGTATAGATTGTATGGTGTAGAGTGTATGGTATAGAGTTTAGGGTATAGAGTGTAGGGTATAGAGTGTAGGGTATAGAGTGTAGGGTATAGAGTGTAGGGTATAGAGTGTAGAGTGTAGGGTATAGAGTGTAGGGTATGGAGTGTAGGGTATAGAGTGTAGGGTATAGAGTGTAGAGTGTAGGGATTAGAGTGTATGGTATAGAGTGTAGGGTATAGAGTGTAGAGTATAGGGTATAGAGTGTAGAGTATGGAATGTAGAGTATAGAGTGTAGGTTATAGAGTGTAGAGTGTAGGGATTAGAGTGTAGGGCATAGAGTGTAGGGCATAGAGTGTATAGTGTAGGGTATAGAGTGTAGGGTATAGAGTATAGAGTGTAGGGTATAGAGTGTAGGGTATAGAGTGTATAGTGTAGGGTATAGAGTGTAGAGTGTAGGGAATAGAGTGTAGGGTATAGAGTGCATGGAATAGAGTGTAGAGTGTATGGTATAGAGTGTAGGGTATAAAGTGTATGGTATAGAGTGTAGGGTACAGAGTGTAGGGTATAGAGTATAGAGTGTAGGGTATAGAATGTAGGGTATAGAGCGTAGGGTGTAGGGTATAGAGTGTAGGGTATAGAGTGTAGGGTATAGAGTGTAGAGTGTAGGGTATAGATTGTATGGTATAGAGTGTAGGGTATAGAGTGAAGGGTATAGAGTGTAGAGTGTAGGTATAGAGTGTATGGTATAGATTGTATGGTGTAGAGTGTATGGTATAGAGTTTAGGGTATAGAGTGTATGGTATAGAGTGTAGGGTATAGAGTGTAGAGTGTAGGGTATAGAGTGTAGGGTATAGAGTGTAGGGCATAGTGTGTAGGGTATAGATTGTAGGGTATAGAGTGTATAGTGTAGGGTATAGAGTGTAGGGTTTAGAGTGTATGGTATAGAGTGTAGGGAATAGAGTGTAGAGTGTATGGTATAGAGTGTAGGGTATAGAGTGTAGAGTGTACGGTATAAAGTGTAGGGTATAGAGTGTAGGGTATAGAGTGTAGAGAGTAGGGTATAGAGTGTAGGGTATAAAGTGTAGGGTATAGAGTGTAGAGTGTAGGGATTAGAGTGTAGGGTATAGAGTGTAGGGTATAGAGTGTAGAATGTACGGTATAGAGTGTAGGGTATAGAGTATAGAGTGTAGGGTATAGAGTGTAGGGCATAGTGTGTAAAGTGTAGAGTGTAGGGTATAGAGTGTAGAGTGTAGGGTATAGAGTGTAGGGTATAGAGTGTATGGAATAGAGTGTAGGGTATAGTGTGTAGAGTGTAGGGTATAGAGTGTAGGGTATAGAGCGTAGGGTGTTGGGTATAGAGTGTAGGGTATAGAGTGTAGGGTATAGAGTGTAGAGTGTAGGGTATAGAGTGTATGGTATAGAGTGTAGGGTGTAGAGTGTAGGGTATAGAGTGTAGAGTGTAGGGTATAGAGTGTAGAGTGTAGGGTATAGAGTGTAGAGTGTATGGGATAGAGTGTAGGGGATAGAGTGTATGGTATAGAGTGTATGGTATAAAGTGTAGGGTATAGAGTGTAGGGTATAGAGTGTAGAGTGTAGGGTATAGAGTGTAGGGTATAGAGTGTAGAGTGTAGGGTATAGAGTGTAGGGTATAGAGTGTAGAGTGTATGGTATAGTGTGTATGGTATAGAGTGTATGATATAGATTGTAGGGTATAGAGTGTAGGGTATAGAGTGTAGAGTGTAGGGTATAGAGTGTAGAGTGTAGGGTATAGAGTGTAGGGTATAGAGTTTAGAGTGTAGGGTATACAGTGTAGGGTACAGAGTGTAGAGTGTATGGTATAGAGTGTAGGGGATAGAGTGTATGGTATAGAGTGTAGAGTGTAGGGTATAGAGTGTAGGGTATAGAGTGTATGGAATAGAGTGTAGGGTATAAAGTGTAGAGTGTAGGGTATAGAGTGTAGGGTATAGAGCGTAGGGTGTAGGGTATAGAGTGTAAGGTATAGAGTGTAGGGTATAGAGTGTAGAGTGTAGGGTATAGAGTGTATGGTATAGAGTGTAGGGTGTAGAGTGTAGGGCATAGAGTGTATAGTGTAGGGTATAGAGTGTAGGGTATAGAGTATAGAGTGTAGGGTATAGAGTGTAGGGTATAGAGTGTAGAGTGTAGGGTATAGAGTGTAGAGTGTAGGGAATAGAGTGTAGGGTATAGAGTGCATGGAATAGAGTGTAGAGTGTATGGTATAGAGTGTAGGGTATAAAGTGTATGGTATAGAGTGTAGGGTACAGAGTGTAGGGTATAGAGTATAGAGTGTAGGGTATAGAATGTAGGGTATAGAGCGTAGGGTGTAGGGTATAGAGTGTAGGGTATAGAGTGTAGGGTATAGAGTGTAGAGTGTAGGGTATAGATTGTATGGTATAGAGTGTATGGTATAGAGTGTAGGGTATAGAGTGTAGGGTGTAGAGTGTATGGTATAGAGTGTAGGGTATAGTGTGTAGAGTGTAGGGTATAGAGTGTAGGGTATAGAGTGTAGGGTATAGAGTGTAGAGTGTAGAGTATAGAGTGTAGAGTTTAGGGTATAGAGTGTAGAGTGTAGGGTATAGAGTGTAGGGTATAGAGTGTAGGGTATTGAGTGTAGGGTATAGAGTGTAGAGTGTAGGGTATAGAGTGTAAGGTATAGAGTGTAGGGTATAGAGTGTAGGGTATAGAGTGTAGAGTATAGAGTGTAGGGTATAGAGTGTAGAGTGTAGCGTATAGAGTGTAGGGTATAGAGTGTAGGGTATAGTGTGTATGGTATAGAGTTTAGGGTATAGAGTGTATGGTATAGAGCGTAGGGTATCGAGTGTAGAGTGTAGGGTATAGAGTGTAGATTGTAGGGTATAGAGTGTAGGGTATAGAGTGTGTGGTATAGAGTGTATGGTATAGCGTGTAGGGTATGGAGTGTATGGTATAGATTGTAGAGTGTAGGGTATAGTGTGTAGGGTATAAAGTGTAGGGTATAGAGTGTAGGGCATAGAGTGTAGGGTATAGATTGTAGGGTATAGAGTGTAGAGTGTAGGGTATAGAGTGTAGAGTATAGAGTGTATGGTATAGAGTGTAGAGTGTAGGGTATAGAGTGTATAGTGTAGGTTATAGAGTGTAGGGTATAGAGTAAAGGGTATAGAGTGTATGGTATAGAGTGTAGGGAATAGAGTGTAGAGTGTAGGGTATATAGTGTATGGTATAGAGTGTAGGGTATAGAGGGTAGGGTATATAGTGTAGGGTATAGAGCGTAGGGTGTAGGGTATAGAGTGTAAGGTATAGAGTGTAGGGTATAGAGTGTAGAGTGCAGGGTATAGAGTGTATGGTATAGAGTGTAGGGTGTAGAGTGTAGGGTATAGAGTGTAGAGTGTAGGGTATAGAGTGTAGGGTATAGAGTGTATGGTATACAGTGTAGAGTGTAGGGTATAGAGTGTATAGTGTAGGGTATAGAGTGTCGGGTATAGAGTGTAGGGTATAGAGCGTATGGTATAGAGTGTAGGGTATAGAGTGTAGAGTGTAGGGTACAGAGTGGAGGGTATAGAGCGTAGGGTGTAGGGTATAGAGTGTAAGGTATAGAGTGTAGGGTATAGAGTGTAGAGTGCAGGGTATAGAGTGTATGGTATAGAGTGTAGGGTGTAGAGTGTAGGGTATAGAGTGTAGAGTGTAGGGTATAGAGTGTAGGGTATAGAGTGTATGGTATACAGTGTAGAGTGTAGGGTATAGAGTGTATAGTGTAGGGTATAGAGTGTCGGGTATAGAGTGTAGGGTATAGAGCGTATGGTATAGAGTGTAGGGTATAGAGTGTAGAGTGTAGGGTACAGAGTGGAGGGTATGGAGTGTAGGGTATAGAGTGTAGGGTATAGAGTTTAGGGTATAGAGTGTAGGGTATAGAGTGTAGAGTATAGAGTGTAGGGTATAGAGTGTAGAGTGTAGCGTATAGAGTGTAGGGTATAGAGTGTAGGGTATAGTGTGTATGGTATAGAGTTTAGGGTATAGAGTGTATGGTATAGAGCGTAGGGTATCGAGTGTAGAGTGTAGGGTATAGAGTGTAGATTGTAGGGTATAGAGTGTAGGGTATAGAGTGTGTGGTATAGAGTGTATGGTATTGCGTGTAGGGTATGGAGTGTATGGTATAGATTGTAGAGTGTAGGGTATAGTGTGTAGGGTATAGAGTGTAGGGTATAGAGTGTAGGGCATAGAGTGTAGGGTATAGATTGTAGGGTATAGAGTGTAGAGTGTAGGGTATAGAGTGTAGAGTATAGAGTGTATGGTATAGAGTGTAGAGTGTAGGGTATAGAGTGTATAGTGTAGGTTATAGAGTGTAGGGTATAGAGTAAAGGGTATAGAGTGTATGGTATAGAGTGTAGGGAATAGAGTGTAGAGTGTAGGGTATATAGTGTATGGTATAGAGTGTAGGGTATAGAGTGTAGGGTATATAGTGTAGGGTATAGAGTGTAGGGTATAGAGTGTAGGGTATAGAGTGTAGAGTGTAGGGTATAGAGTGTAGGGTATAGAGTGTAGGGTATAGAGTGTAGGGTATAGAGTGTAGAGTGTAGGGATTAGAGTGTAGGGTATAGCATGTAGGGTATAGAGTGTAGAGTGTAGGGTATAGAGTGTGGGGTATAGAGTGTAGGCTATAGAGTGTAGGGTATATAGTGTAAAGTGTAGAGTGTAAGGTATAGAGTGTAGAGTGTAGTGTATAGAGTGTAGGGTATAGAGTGTATGGAATAGAGTGTAGGGTATAAAGTGTAGAGTGTAGGGTATAGAGTGTAGGGTATAGAGCGTAGGGTGTAGGGTATAGAGTGTAAGGTATAGAGTGTAGGGTATAGAGTGTAGAGTGCAGGGTATAGAGTGTATGGTATAGAGTGTAGGGTGTAGAGTGTAGGGTATAGAGTGTAGAGTGTAGGGTATAGAGTGTAGGGTATAGAGTGTATGGTATACAGTGTAGAGTGTAGGGTATAGAGTGTATAGTGTAGGGTATAGAGTGTCGGGTATAGAGTGTAGGGTATAGAGCGTATGGTATAGAGTGTAGGGTATAGAGTGTAGAGTGTAGGGTACAGAGTGGAGGGTATGGAGTGTAGGGTATAGAGTGTAGGGTATAGAGTTTAGGGTATAGAGTGTAGGGTATAGAGTGTAGAGTGTAGGGTATAGAGTGTAGGGTATAGAGTGTAGGGTATAGAGTGTAGAGTATAGAGTGTAGGGTATAGAGTGTAGGGTATAGAGTGTAGAGTGTAGAGTGTAGGGTATAGAGTGTAGGGTATAGAGTGTAGGGTATAGAGTGTAGAGTGTAGGGTATAGAGTGTATGGTATAGAGTGTAGGGTATAGAGTGTAGGGTATAGAGTGTAGGGTATAGAGTGTAGAGTGTACGGTATAGATTGTAGGGTATAGAGTGTAGAGTGTAGGGTATAGAGTGTAGGGTATAGAATGTAGGGTTTAGATTGTAGGGTATAGAGTGTAGGGTATAGAGTGTAGATTGTAGGGTATAGATTGTAGGGTATGGATTGTATGGTATAGAGTGTAGGGTATAGAGTGTAGGGTATAGAGTGTAGAGTGTACTGATTACAGTGTAGGGTATAGAGTGTAGGGTATAGAATGTATGGAATAGAGTGTAGGGTATAGAGTGTAGGGTATAGAGTGCATGGAATAGAGTGTAGAGTGTAGGGTATAGAGTGTAGGGTATAGAGTGTATGGTATAGAGTGTAGGGAATAGAGTGTAGGGTATAGAGTGTACTGATTACAGTGTAGGGTATAGAGTGTAGGGTATAGAATGTATGGAATAGAGTGTAGGGTATAGAGTATAGAGTGTAGGGTATAGAGTGTAGGGTATAGAGCGTAGGGTGTAGTGTATAGAGTGCAGGGTATAGAGTGTAGGGTATAGAGTGTAGAGTGTAGGGTATAGAGTGTATGGTATAGAGTGTAGAGTGTAGAGTGTAGGGTATAGAGTGTAGGGTATAGAGTGTAGAGTGTAGGGTATAGAGTGTAGGGTATAGAGTGTAGAGTGTAGGGTATAGGGTGTAGAGTATAGAGTGTAGGGTATAGAGTGTAGGGTATAGAGTGTAGAGTGTAGGGTATAGAGTGTAGGGTATAGAGTGTAGAGTGTAGGGTATAGAGTGTATGGTATAGAGTGTAGGGTATAGAGTGTAGGGTATAGAGTGTAGGGTATAGAGTGTAGGGTATAGAGTGTAGGGTATAGAGTGTAGAGTGTAGGGTATAGAGTGTAGGGCATGGAGTGTAGGGCATAGAGTGTAGGGTATAGAGTGTAGAGTGTAGGGATTAGAGTGTATGGTATAGAGTGTAGGGTATAGAGTGTAGAGTATAGGGTATAGAGTGTAGAGTATGGAGTGTAGAGTATAGAGTGTAGGTTATAGAGTGTAGAGTGTAGGGATTAGAGTGTAGGGCATAGAGTGTAGGGCATAGAGTGTATAGTGTAGGGTATAGAGTGTAGGATATAGAGTATAGAGTGTAGGGTATAGAGTGTAGGGTATAGAGTGTAGAGTGTAGGGTATAGAGTGTAGAGTGTAGGGAATAGAGTGTAGGGTATAGAGTGCATGGAATAGAGTGTAGAGTGTATGGTATAGAGTGTAGGGTATAAAGTGTATGGTATAGAGTGTAGGGTACAGAGTGTAGGGTATAGAGTGTAGAGTGTAGGGATTAGACTGTAGGGTATAGAGTGTAGGGTATAGAATGTATGGAATAGAGTATAGGGTATAGAGTATAGAGTGTAGGGTATAGAGTGTAGGGTATAGAGCGTAGGGTGTAGGGTATAGAGTGTAGGGTATAGAGTGTAGGGTATAGAGTGTAGAGTGTAGGGTATAGAGTGTATGGTATAGAGTGTAGGGTATAGAGTGAAGGGTATAGAGTGTAGAGTGTAGGTATAGAGTGTATGGTATAGATTGTATGGTGTAGAGTGTATGGTATAGAGTTTAGTGTATAGAGTGTAGGGTATAGAGTGTAGGGTATAGAGTGTAGGGTATAGAGTGTAGGGTATAGAGTGTAGGGTATAGAGTGTAGAGTGTAGGGTATAGAGTGTAGGGTATGGAGTGTAGGGTATAGAGTGTAGGGTATAGAGTGTAGAGTGTAGGGATTAGAGTGTATGGTATAGAGTGTAGGGTATAGAGTGTAGAGTATAGGGTATAGAGTGTAGAGTATGGAGTGTAGAGTATAGAGTGTAGGTTATAGAGTGTAGAGTGTAGGGATTAGAGTGTAGGGCATAGAGTGTAGGGCATAGAGTGTATAGTGTAGGGTATAGAGTGTAGGGTATAGAGTATAGAGTGTAGGGTATAGAGTGTAGGGTATAGAGTGTAGGGTATAGAGTGTAGAGTGTAGGGAATAGAGTGTAGGGTATAGAGTGCATGGAATAGAGTGTAGAGTGTATGGTATAGAGTGTAGGGTATAAAGTGTATGGTATAGAGTGTAGGGTACAGAGTGTAGGGTATAGAGTATAGAGTGTAGGGTATAGAATGTAGGGTATAGAGCGTAGGGTGTAGGGTATAGAGTGTAGGGTATAGAGTGTAGGGTATAGAGTGTAGAGTGTAGGGTATAGATTGTATGGTATAGAGTGTAGGGTATAGAGTGAAGGGTATAGAGTGTAGAGTGTAGGTATAGAGTGTATGGTATAGATTGTATGGTGTAGAGTGTATGGTATAGAGTTTAGGGTATAGAGTGTATGGTATAGAGTGTAGGGTATAGAGTGTAGAGTGTAGGGTATAGAGTGTAGGGTATAGAGTGTAGGGCATAGTGTGTAGGGTATAGATTGTAGGGTATAGAGTGTATAGTGTAGGGTATAGAGTGTAGGGTTTAGAGTGTATGGTATAGAGTGTAGGGAATAGAGTGTAGAGTGTATGGTATAGAGTGTAGGGTATAGAGTGTAGAGTGTACGGTATAAAGTGTAGGGTATAGAGTGTAGGGTATAGAGTGTAGAGAGTAGGGTATAGAGTGTAGGGTATAAAGTGTAGGGTATAGAGTGTAGAGTGTAGGGATTAGAGTGTAGGGTATAGAGTGTAGGGTATAGAGTGTAGAATGTACGGTATAGAGTGTAGGGTATAGAGTATAGAGTGTAGGGTATAGAGTGTAGGGCATAGTGTGTAAAGTGTAGAGTGTAGGGTATAGAGTGTAGAGTGTAGGGTATAGAGTGTAGGGTATAGAGTGTATGGAATAGAGTGTAGGGTATAGTGTGTAGAGTGTAGGGTATAGAGTGTAGGGTATAGAGCGTAGGGTGTTGGGTATAGAGTGTAGGGTATAGAGTGTAGGGTATAGAGTGTAGAGTGTAGGGTATAGAGTGTATGGTATAGAGTGTAGGGTGTAGAGTGTAGGGTATAGAGTGTAGAGTGTAGGGTATAGAGTGTAGAGTGTAGGGTATAGAGTGTAGAGTGTATGGGATAGAGTGTAGGGGATAGAGTGTATGGTATAGAGTGTATGGTATAGAGTGTAGGGTATAGAGTGTAGGGTATAGAGTGTAGAGTGTAGGGTATAGAGTGTAGGGTATAGAGTGTAGAGTGTAGGGTATAGAGTGTAGGGTATAGAGTGTAGAGTGTATGGTATAGTGTGTATGGTATAGAGTGTATGATATAGATTGTAGGGTATAGAGTGTAGGGTATAGAGTGTAGAGTGTAGGGTATAGAGTGTAGAGTGTAGGGTATAGAGTGTAGGGTATAGAGTTTAGAGTGTAGGGTATACAGTGTAGGGTATAGAGTGTAGAGTGTATGGTATAGAGTGTAGGGGATAGAGTGTATGGTATAGAGTGTAGAGTGTAGGGTATAGAGTGTAGGGTATAGAGTGTATGGAATAGAGTGTAGGGTATAAAGTGTAGAGTGTAGGGTATAGAGTGTAGGGTATAGAGCGTAGGGTGTAGGGTATAGAGTGTAAGGTATAGAGTGTAGGGTATAGAGTGTAGAGTGTAGGGTATAGAGTGTATGGTATAGAGTGTAGGGTGTAGAGTGTAGGGTATAGAGTGTAGAGTGTAGGGTATAGAGTGTAGGGTATAGAGTGTATGTTATACAGTGTAGAGTGTAGGGTATAGAGTGTATAGTGTAGGGTATAGAGTGTCGGGTATAGAGTGTAGGGTATAGAGCGTATGGTATAGAGTGTAGGGTATAGAGTGGAGGGTATGGAGTGTAGGGTATAGAGTGTAGGGTATAGAGTTTAGGGTATAGAGTGTAGGGTATAGAGTGTAGAGTGTAGGGTATAGAGTGTAGGGTATAGAGTGTAGGGTATAGAGTGTAGAGTATAGAGTGTAGGGTATAGAGTGTAGGGTATAGAGTGTAGAGTGTAGGGTATAGAGTGTAGAGTGTATGGTATAGAGTGCAGGGGATAGAGTGTAGAGTGTGAGGTATAGAGTGTAGGGTATAGAGTGTATGGTATAGAGTGTAGGGTATAGAGTGTAGGGTATAGAGTGTAGGGTATAGAGTGTAGGGTGTAGAGTGTATGGTATAGAGTGTATGGTATAGATTGTAGGGTATAGAGTGTAGGGTATAGAGTGTAGAGTGTAGGGTATATAGTGTAGAGTGTAGGGTATAGAGTGTAGGGTGTAGAGTGTAGAGTGTAGGGTGTAGAGTGTAGGGTATAGAGTGTAGAGTGTATGGTATAGAGTGCAGGGGATAGAGTGTAGAGTGTGAGGTATAGAGTGTAGGGTATAGAGTGTATGGTATCGAGTGTATGGTATAGATTGTAGGGCATAGAGTGTAGGGTATAGAGTGTAGAGTGTAGGGTATAGAGTGTAGGGTATAGAGTGTAGGGTATAGAGTGTATGGTATAGAGTGTATGGTATAGATTGTAGGGTATAGAGTGTAGGGTATAGAGTGTAGAGTGTAGGGTATAGAGTGTAGAGTGTAGGTTATAGAGTGTAGGGTATAGAGTGCAGAGTGTAGGGTATAGAGTGTAGAGTGTATGGTATAGAGTGTAGGGGATAAAGTGTATGGTATAGAGTGTAGGGGATAAAGTGTATGGTATAGAGTGTATGGTATAGAGTGTAGAGTATAGAGTGTAGGGTATAGAGTGTAGAGTGTAGGGTATAGAGTGTAGGGTATAGAGTGTAGAGTGTAGAGATTAGGGTATAGAGTGTAGGGTATAGGGTGTAGGGTATAGAGTGTAGGGTGTAGAGTGTAGGGTATATAGTGTAGGGTATAGAGTGTAGGGTATAGAGTGTAGGGTATAGCGTGTAGGGTATAGAGTGTAGGTTATAGAGTGTAGGGTATAGAGTGTAGGGTATAAAGTGTAGAGTGTAGGGTATAGAGTGTATGGTATAGAGTGTAGAGTGTAGGGTATAGAGTGTATGGTATAGATTGTAGGGTGTAGAATGTATGTTATAGAGTGTAGGGTATAGAGTGTATGGTATAGATTGTAGGGTGTAGAATGTATGTTATAGAGTGTAGGGTATAGAGTGTATGGTATAGAGATTAGAGTGTAGGGTATAGAGTGTAGGGTATAGAGTGTATGGTATAGAGTCTAGGGTATAGAGTGTAGAGTGTAGGGTATAGAGTGTATGGTATAGAGTGTAGGGTATAGAGTGTAGGGTGTAGAGTGTATGGTATAGAGTGTAGGGTATAGTGTGTAGAGTGTAGGGTATAGAGTGTAGGGTATAGAGTGTAGGGTATAGAGTGTAGAGTGTAGAGTATAGAGTGTAGAGTTTAGGGTATAGAGTGTAGAGTGTAGGGTATAGAGTGTAGGGTATAGAGTGTAGGGTATTGAGTGTAGGGTATAGAGTGTAGAGTGTAGGGTATAGAGTGTAAGGTATAGAGTGTAGGGTATAGAGTGTAGGGTATAGAGTGTAGAGTATAGAGTGTAGGGTATAGAGTGTAGAGTGTAGCGTATAGAGTGTAGGGTATAGAGTGTAGGGTATAGTGTGTATGGTATAGAGTTTAGGGTATAGAGTGTATGGTATAGAGCGTAGAGTATCGAGTGTAGAGTGTAGGGTATAGAGTGTAGATTGTAGGGTATAGAGTGTAGGGTATATAGTGTAGAGTGTATGGTATAGAGTGTAGGGTATAGAGTGTGTGGTATAGAGTGTATGGTATAGCGTGTAGGGTATGGAGTGTATGGTATAGATTGTAGAGTGTAGGGTATAGTGTGTAGGGTATAGAGTGTAGGGTATAGAGTGTAGGGCATAGAGTGTAGGGTATAGATTGTAGGGTATAGAGTGTAGAGTGTAGGGTATAGAGTGTAGAGTATAGAGTGTATGGTATAGAGTGTAGAGTGTAGGGTATAGAGTGTATAGTGTAGGTTATAGAGTGTAGGGTATAGAGTAAAGGGTATAGAGTGTATGGTATAGAGTGTAGGGAATAGAGTGTAGAGTGTAGGGTATATAGTGTATGGTATAGAGTGTAGGGTATAGAGTGTAGGGTACATAGTGTAGGGTATAGAGTGTAGAGTATAGAGTGTAGGGTATAGAGTGTAGGGTATAGAGTGTAGAGTGTAGAGTGTAGGGTATAGAGTGTAGGGTATAGAGTGTAGGGTATAGAGTGTAGAGTGTAGGTTATAGAGCGTATGGTATAGAGTGTAGGGTATAGAGTGTAGGGTATAGAGTGTAGGGTATAGAGTGTAGGGTATAGAGTGTAGAGTGTAGGGTATAGATTGTAGGGTATAGAGTGTAGAGTGTAGGGTATAGAGTGTAGGGTATAGAATGTAGGGTTTAGATTGTAGGGTATAGAGTGTAGGGTATAGAGTGTAGATTGTAGGGTATAGATTGTAGGGTATGGATTGTATGGTATAGAGTGTAGGGTATAGAGTGTAGGGTATAGAGTGTAGAGTGTACTGATTACAGTGTAGGGTATAGAGTGTAGGGTATAGAATGTATGGAATAGAGTGTAGGGTATAGAGTGTAGGGTATAGAGTGCATGGAATAGAGTGTAGAGTGTAGGGTATAGAGTGTAGGGTATAGAGTGTATGGTATAGAGTGTAGGGAATAGAGTGTAGGGTATAGAGTGTACTGATTACAGTGTAGGGTATAGAGTGTAGGGTATAGAATGTATGGAATAGAGTGTAGGGTATAGAGTATAGAGTGTAGGGTATAGAGTGTAGGGTATAGAGCGTAGGGTGTAGTGTATAGAGTGCAGGGTATAGAGTGTAGGGTATAGAGTGTAGAGTGTAGGGTATAGAGTGTATGGTATAGAGTGTAGAGTGTAGAGTGTAGGGTATAGAGTGTAGGGTATAGAGTGTAGGGTATAGAGTGTAGGGTATAGAGTGTAGAGTGTAGGGTATAGGGTGTAGAGTATAGAGTGTAGGGTATAGAGTGTAGGGTATAGAGTGTAGAGTGTAGGGTAAAGAGTGTAGGGTATAGAGTGTAGAGTGTAGGGTATAGAGTGTATGGTATAGAGTGTAGGGTATAGAGTGTAGGGTATAGAGTGTAGGGTATAGAGTGTAGGGTATAGAGTGTAGGGTATAGAGTGTAGAGTGTAGGGTATAGAGTGTAGGGCATGGAGTGTAGGGTATAGAGTGTAGGGTATAGAGTGTAGAGTGTAGGGATTAGAGTGTATGGTATAGAGTGTAGGGTATAGAGTGTAGAGTATAGGGTATAGAGTGTAGAGTATGGAGTGTAGAGTATAGAGTGTAGGTTATAGAGTGTAGAGTGTAGGGATTAGAGTGTAGGGCATAGAGTGTAGGGCATAGAGTGTATAGTGTAGGGTATAGAGTGTAGGATATAGAGTATAGAGTGTAGGGTATAGAGTGTAGGGTATAGAGTGTAGAGTGTAGGGTATAGAGTGTAGAGTGTATGGTATAGAGTGTAGGGTATAAAGTGTATGGTATAGAGTGTAGGGTACAGAGTGTAGGGTATAGAGTGTAGAGTGTAGGGATTAGACTGTAGGGTATAGAGTGTAGGGTATAGAATGTATGGAATAGAGTATAGGGTATAGAGTATAGAGTGTAGGGTATAGAGTGTAGGGTATAGAGCGTAGGGTGTAGGGTATAGAGTGTAGGGTATAGAGTGTAGGGTATAGAGTGTAGAGTGTAGGGTATAGAGTGTATGGTATAGAGTGTAGGGTATAGAGTGTAGGGTATAGAGTGTAGGGTATAGAGTGTAGGGTATAGAGTGTAGGGTATAGAGTGTAGGGTATAGAGTGTAGAGTATAGAGTGTAGGGTATAGAGTGTAGGGTATAGAGTGTAGGGTATAGAGTGTAGGGTATAGAGTGTAGAGTATAGAGTGTAGGGTATAGAGTGTAGGGAATAGAGTGTAGAGTGTAGAGTATAGGGTATAGAGTGTAGGGTATAGAGTGTAGAGTATAGAGTGTAGAGTGTAGGGTATAGAGCGTATGGTATAGAGTGTAGGGTATAGAGTGTAGGGTATAGAGTGTAGGGTATAGAGTGTAGGGTATAGAGTGTAGAGTGTAGGGTATAGATTGTAGGGTATAGAGTGTAGAGTGTAGGGTATAGAGTGTAGGGTATAGAATGTAGGGTTTAGATTGTAGGGTATAGAGTGTAGGGTATAGAGTGTAGATTGTAGGGTATAGATTGTAGGGTATGGATTGTATGGTATAGAGTGTAGGGTATAGAGTGTAGGGTATAGAGTGTAGAGTGTACTGATTACAGTGTAGGGTATAGAGTGTAGGGTATAGAATGTATGGAATAGAGTGTAGGGTATAGAGTGTAGGGTATAGAGTGCATGGAATAGAGTGTAGAGTGTAGGGTATAGAGTGTAGGGTATAGAGTGTATGGTATAAAGTGTAGGGAATAGAGTGTAGGGTATAGAGTGTACTGATTACAGTGTAGGGTATAGAGTGTAGGGTATAGAATGTATGGAATAGAGTGTAGGGTATAGAGTATAGAGTGTAGGGTATAGAGTGTAGGGTATAGAGCGTAGGGTGTAGTGTATAGAGTGCAGGGTATAGAGTGTAGGGTATAGAGTGTAGAGTGTAGGGTATAGAGTGTATGGTATAGAGTGTAGAGTGTAGAGTGTAGGGTATAGAGTGTAGGGTATAGAGTGTAGGGTATAGAGTGTAGGGTATAGAGTGTAGAGTGTAGGGTATAGGGTGTAGAGTATAGAGTGTAGGGTATAGAGTGTAGGGTATAGAGTGTAGAGTGTAGGGTATAGAGTGTAGGGTATAGAGTGTAGAGTGTAGGGTATAGAGTGTATGGTATAGAGTGTAGGGTATAGAGTGTAGGGTATAGAGTGTAGGGTATAGAGTGTAGGGTATAGAGTGTAGGGTATAGAGTGTAGAGTGTAGGGTATAGAGTGTAGGGCATGGAGTGTAGGGTATAGAGTGTAGGGTATAGAGTGTAGAGTGTAGGGATTAGAGTGTATGGTATAGAGTGTAGGGTATAGAGTGTAGAGTATAGGGTATAGAGTGTAGAGTATGGAGTGTAGAGTATAGAGTGTAGGTTATAGAGTGTAGAGTGTAGGGATTAGAGTGTAGGGCATAGAGTGTAGGGCATAGAGTGTATAGTGTAGGGTATAGAGTGTAGGATATAGAGTATAGAGTGTAGGGTATAGAGTGTAGGGTATAGAGTGTAGAGTGTAGGGTATAGAGTGTAGAGTGTAGGGAATAGAGTGTAGGGTATAGAGTGCATGGAATAGAGTGTAGAGTGTATGGTATAGAGTGTAGGGTATAAAGTGTATGGTATAGAGTGTAGGGTACAGAGTGTAGGGTATAGAGTGTAGAGTGTAGGGATTAGACTGTAGGGTATAGAGTGTAGGGTATAGAATGTATGGAATAGAGTATAGGGTATAGAGTATAGAGTGTAGGGTATAGAGTGTAGGGTATAGAGCGTAGGGTGTAGGGTATAGAGTGTAGGGTATAGAGTGTAGGGTATAGAGTGTAGAGTGTAGGGTATAGAGTGTATGGTATAGAGTGTAGGGTATAGAGTGAAGGGTATAGAGTGTAGAGTGTAGGTATAGAGTGTATGGTATAGATTGTATGGTGTAGAGTGTATGGTATAGAGTTTAGGGTATAGAGTGTAGGGTATAGAGTGTAGGGTATAGAGTGTAGGGTATAGAGTGTAGGGTATAGAGTGTAGAGTGTAGGGTATAGAGTGTAGGGTATGGAGTGTAGGGTATAGAGTGTAGGGTATAGAGTGTAGAGTGTAGGGATTAGAGTGTATGGTATAGAGTGTAGGGTATAGAGTGTAGAGTATAGGGTATAGAGTGTAGAGTATGGAGTGTAGAGTATAGAGTGTAGGTTATAGAGTGTAGAGTGTAGGGATTAGAGTGTAGGGCATAGAGTGTAGGGCATAGAGTGTATAGTGTAGGGTATAGAGTGTAGGGTATAGAGTATAGAGTGTAGGTTATAGAGTGTAGGGTATAGAGTGTAGAGTGTAGGGTATAGAGTGTAGAGTGTAGGGAATAGAGTGTAGGGTATAGAGTGCATGGAATAGAGTGTAGAGTGTATGGTATAGAGTGTAGGGTATAAAGTGTATGGTATAGAGTGTAGGGTACAGAGTGTAGGGTATAGAGTATAGAGTGTAGGGTATAGAGTGTAGGGTATAGAGCGTAGGGTGTAGGGTATAGAGTGTAAGGTATAGAGTGTAGGGTATAGAGTGTAGAGTGTAGGGTATAGATTGTATGGTATAGAGTGTAGGGTATAGAGTGAAGGGTATAGAGTGTAGAGTGTAGGTATAGAGTGTATGGTATAGATTGTATGGTGTAGAGTGTATGGCATAGAGTTTAGGGTATAGAGTGTATGGTATAGAGTGTAGGGTATAGAGTGTAGAGTGTAGGGTATAGAGTGTAGGGTATAGAGTGTAGAGTGTATGGTATAGAGTGCAGGGGATAGAGTGTAGAGTGTGAGGTATAGAGAGTAGGGTATAGAGTGTATGGTATAGAGTGTATGGTATAGATTGTAGGGCATAGAGTGTAGGGTATAGAGTGTAGAGTGTAGGGTATAGAGTGTAGGGTATAGAGTGTAGGGTATAGAGTGTATGGTATAGAGTGTATGGTATAGATTGTAGGGTATAGAGTGTAGGGTATAGAGTGTAGAGTGTAGGGTATAGAGTGTAGAGTGTAGGTTATAGAGTGTAGGGTATAGAGTGCAGAGTGTAGGGTATAGAGTGTAGAGTGTATGGTATAGAGTGTAGGGGATAAAGTGTATGGTATAGAGTGTAGGGGATAAAGTGTATGGTATAGAGTGTATGGTATAGAGTGTAGAGTATAGAGTGTAGGGTATAGAGTGTAGAGTGTAGGGTATAGAGTGTAGGGTATAGAGTGTAGGGTATAGAGTGTAGGGTGTAGAGATTAGGGTATAGAGTGTAGGGTATAGGGTGTAGGGTATAGAGTGTAGGGTGTAGAGTGTAGGGTATATAGTGTAGGGTATAGAGTGTAGGGTATAGAGTGTAGGGTATAGCGTGTAGGGTATAGAGTGTAGGTTATAGAGTGTAGGGTATAGAGTGTAGGGTATAAAGTGTAGAGTGTAGGGTATAGAGTGTATGGTATAGAGTGTAGAGTGTAGGGTATAGAGTGTATGGTATAGATTGTAGGGTGTAGAATGTATGTTATAGAGTGTAGGGTATAGAGTGTATGGTATAGATTGTAGGGTGTAGAATGTATGTTATAGAGTGTAGGGTATAGAGTGTATGGTATAGAGATTAGAGTGTAGGGTATAGAGTGTAGGGTATAGAGTGTATGGTATAGAGTCTAGGGTATAGAGTGTAGAGTGTAGGGTATAGAGTGTATGGTATAGAGTGTAGGGTATAGAGTGTAGGGTGTAGAGTGTATGGTATAGAGTGTAGGGTATAGTGTGTAGAGTGTAGGGTATAAAGTGTAGGGTATAGAGTGTAGGGTATAGAGTGTAGAGTGTAGAGTATAGAGTGTAGAGTTTAGGGTATAGAGTGTAGAGTGTAGGGTATAGAGTGTAGGGTATAGAGTGTAGGGTATTGAGTGTAGGGTATAGAGTGTAGAGTGTAGGGTATAGAGTGTAAGGTATAGAGTGTAGGGTATAGAGTGTAGGGTATAGAGTGAAGGGTATAGAGTGTAGAGTGTAGGTATAGAGTGTATGGTATAGATTGTATGGTGTAGAGTGTATGGTATAGAGTTTAGGGTATAGAGTGTAGGGTATAGAGTGTAGGGTATAGAGTGTAGGGTATAGAGTGTAGAGTGTAGGGTATAGAGTGTAGGGTATGGAGTGTAGGGTATAGAGTGTAGGGTATAGAGTGTAGAGTGTAGGGATTAGAGTGTATGGTATAGAGTGTAGGGTATAGAGTGTAGAGTATAGGGTATAGAGTGTAGAGTATGGAGTGTAGAGTATAGAGTGTAGGTTATAGAGTGTAGAGTGTAGGGATTAGAGTGTAGGGCATAGAGTGTAGGGCATAGAGTGTATAGTGTAGGGTATAGAGTGTAGGGTATAGAGTATAGAGTGTAGGTTATAGAGTGTAGGGTATAGAGTGTAGAGTGTAGGGTATAGAGTGTAGAGTGTAGGGAATAGAGTGTAGGGTATAGAGTGCATGGAATAGAGTGTAGAGTGTATGGTATAGAGTGTAGGGTATAAAGTGTATGGTATAGAGTGTAGGGTACAGAGTGTAGGGTATAGAGTATAGAGTGTAGGGTATAGAGTGTAGGGTATAGAGCGTAGGGTGTAGGGTATAGAGTGTAAGGTATAGAGTGTAGGGTATAGAGTGTAGAGTGTAGGGTATAGATTGTATGGTATAGAGTGTAGGGTATAGAGTGAAGGGTATAGAGTGTAGAGTGTAGGTATAGAGTGTATGGTATAGATTGTATGGTGTAGAGTGTATGGCATAGAGTTTAGGGTATAGAGTGTATGGTATAGAGTGTAGGGTATAGAGTGTAGAGTGTAGGGTATAGAGTGTAGGGTATAGAGTGTAGAGTGTATGGTATAGAGTGCAGGGGATAGAGTGTAGAGTGTGAGGTATAGAGAGTAGGGTATAGAGTGTATGGTATAGAGTGTATGGTATAGATTGTAGGGCATAGAGTGTAGGGTATAGAGTGTAGAGTGTAGGGTATAGAGTGTAGGGTATAGAGTGTAGGGTATAGAGTGTATGGTATAGAGTGTATGGTATAGATTGTAGGGTATAGAGTGTAGGGTATAGAGTGTAGAGTGTAGGGTATAGAGTGTAGAGTGTAGGTTATAGAGTGTAGGGTATAGAGTGCAGAGTGTAGGGTATAGAGTGTAGAGTGTATGGTATAGAGTGTAGGGGATAAAGTGTATGGTATAGAGTGTAGGGGATAAAGTGTATGGTATAGAGTGTATGGTATAGAGTGTAGAGTATAGAGTGTAGGGTATAGAGTGTAGAGTGTAGGGTATAGAGTGTAGGGTATAGAGTGTAGGGTATAGAGTGTAGGGTGTAGAGATTAGGGTATAGAGTGTAGGGTATAGGGTGTAGGGTATAGAGTGTAGGGTGTAGAGTGTAGGGTATATAGTGTAGGGTATAGAGTGTAGGGTATAGAGTGTAGGGTATAGCGTGTAGGGTATAGAGTGTAGGTTATAGAGTGTAGGGTATAGAGTGTAGGGTATAAAGTGTAGAGTGTAGGGTATAGAGTGTATGGTATAGAGTGTAGAGTGTAGGGTATAGAGTGTATGGTATAGATTGTAGGGTGTAGAATGTATGTTATAGAGTGTAGGGTATAGAGTGTATGGTATAGATTGTAGGGTGTAGAATGTATGTTATAGAGTGTAGGGTATAGAGTGTATGGTATAGAGATTAGAGTGTAGGGTATAGAGTGTAGGGTATAGAGTGTATGGTATAGAGTCTAGGGTATAGAGTGTAGAGTGTAGGGTATAGAGTGTATGGTATAGAGTGTAGGGTATAGAGTGTAGGGTGTAGAGTGTATGGTATAGAGTGTAGGGTATAGTGTGTAGAGTGTAGGGTATAAAGTGTAGGGTATAGAGTGTAGGGTATAGAGTGTAGAGTGTAGAGTATAGAGTGTAGAGTTTAGGGTATAGAGTGTAGAGTGTAGGGTATAGAGTGTAGGGTATAGAGTGTAGGGTATTGAGTGTAGGGTATAGAGTGTAGAGTGTAGGGTATAGAGTGTAAGGTATAGAGTGTAGGGTATAGAGTGTAGGGTATAGAGTGTAGAGTATAGAGTGTAGGGTATAGAGTGTAGAGTGTAGCGTATAGAGTGTAGGGTATAGAGTGTAGGGTATAGTGTGTATGGTATAGAGTTTAGGGTATAGAGTGTATGGTATAGAGCGTAGAGTATCGAGTGTAGAGTGTAGGGTATAGAGTGTAGATTGTAGGGTATAGAGTGTAGGGTATATAGTGTAGAGTGTATGGTATAGAGTGTAGGGTATAGAGTGTGTGGTATAGAGTGTATGGTATAGCGTGTAGGGTATGGAGTGTATGGTATAGATTGTAGAGTGTAGGGTATAGTGTGTAGGGTATAGAGTGTAGGGTATAGAGTGTAGGGCATAGAGTGTAGGGTATAGATTGTAGGGTGTAGAGTGTAGGGTATAGAGTGTAGAGTATAGAGTGTATGGTATAGAGTGTAGAGTGTAGGGTATAGAGTGTATAGTGTAGGTTATAGAGTGTAGGGTATAGAGTAAAGGGTATAGAGTGTATGGTATAGAGTGTAGGGAATAGAGTGTAGAGTGTAGGGTATATAGTGTATGGTATAGAGTGTAGGGTATAGAGTGTAGGGTATATAGTGTAGGGTATAGAGTGTAGGGTATAGAGTGTAGGGCATAGAGTGTAGGGTATAGAGTGTAGAGTGTAGGGTATAGAGTGTAGGGTATAGAGTGTAGGGTATAGAGTGTAGGGTATAGAGTGTAGAGTGTAGGGATTAGAGTGTAGGGTATAGAATGTAGGGTATAGAGTGTAGAGTGTAGGGTATAGAGTGTAGGGTATAGAGTGTAGGCTATAGAGTGTAGGGTATATAGTGTAAAGTGTAGAGTGTAAGGTATAGAGTGTAGAGTGTAGTGTATAGAGTGTAGGGTATAGAGTGTATGGAATAGAGTGTAGGGTATAAAGTGTAGAGTGTAGGGTATAGAGTGTAGGGTATAGAGCGTAGGGTGTAGGGTATAGAGTGTAAGGTATAGAGTGTAGGGTATAGAGTGTAGAGTGTAGGGTATAGAGTGTATGGTATAGAGTGTAGGGTGTAGAGTGTAGGGTATAGAGTGTAGAGTGTAGGGTATAGAGTGTAGGGTATAGAGTGTATGGTATACAGTGTAGAGTGTAGGGTATAGAGTGTATAGTGTAGGGTATAGAGTGTCGGGTATAGAGTGTAGGGTATAGAGCGTATGGTATAGAGTGTAGGGTATAGAGTGTAGAGTGTAGGGTACAGAGTGGAGGGTATGGAGTGTAGGGTATAGAGTGTAGGGTATAGAGTTTAGGGTATAGAGTGTAGGGTATAGAGTGTAGAGTGTAGGGTATAGAGTGTAGGGTATAGAGTGTAGGGTATAGAGTGTAGAGTATAGAGTGTAGGGTATAGAGTGTAGGGTATAGAGTGTAGAGTGTAGAGTGTAGGGTATAGAGTGTAGGGTATAGAGTGTAGGGTATAGAGTGTAGAGTGTAGGGTATAGAGCGTATGGTATAGAGTGTAGGGTATAGAGTGTAGGGTATAGAGTGTAGGGTATAGAGTGTAGGGTATAGAGTGTAGAGTGTAGGGTATAGATTGTAGGGTATAGAGTGTAGAGTGTAGGGTATAGAGTGTAGGGTATAGAATGTAGGGTTTAGATTGTAGGGTATAGAGTGTAGGGTATAGAGTGTAGATTGTAGGGTATAGATTGTAGGGTATGGATTGTATGGTATAGAGTGTAGGGTATAGAGTGTAGGGTATAGAGTGTAGAGTGTACTGATTACAGTGTAGGGTATAGAGTGTAGGGTATAGAATGTATGGAATAGAGTGTAGGGTATAGAGTGTAGGGTATAGAGTGCATGGAATAGAGTGTAGAGTGTAGGGTATAGAGTGTAGGGTATAGAGTGTATGGTATAGAGTGTAGGGAATAGAGTGTAGGGTATAGAGTGTACTGATTACAGTGTAGGGTATAGAGTGTAGGGTATAGAATGTATGGAATAGAGTGTAGGGTATAGAGTATAGAGTGTAGGGTATAGAGTGTAGGGTATAGAGCGTAGGGTGTAGTGTATAGAGTGCAGGGTATAGAGTGTAGGGTATAGAGTGTAGAGTGTAGGGTATAGAGTGTATGGTATAGAGTGTAGAGTGTAGAGTGTAGGGTATAGAGTGTAGGGTATAGAGTGTAGGGTATAGAGTGTAGGGTATAGAGTGTAGAGTGTAGGGTATAGGGTGTAGAGTATAGAGTGTAGGGTATAGAGTGTAGGGTATAGAGTGTAGAGTGTAGGGTATAGAGTGTAGGGTATAGAGTGTAGAGTGTAGGGTATAGAGTGTATGGTATAGAGTGTAGGGTATAGAGTGTAGGGTATAGAGTGTAGGGTATAGAGTGTAGGGTATAGAGTGTAGGGTATAGAGTGTAGAGTGTAGGGTATAGAGTGTAGGGCATGGAGTGTAGGGTATAGAGTGTAGGGTATAGAGTGTAGAGTGTAGGGATTAGAGTGTATGGTATAGAGTGTAGGGTATAGAGTGTAGAGTATAGGGTATAGAGTGTAGAGTATGGAGTGTAGAGTATAGAGTGTAGGTTATAGAGTGTAGAGTGTAGGGATTAGAGTGTAGGGCATAGAGTGTAGGGCATAGAGTGTATAGTGTAAGGTATAGAGTGTAGGATATAGAGTATAGAGTGTAGGGTATAGAGTGTAGGGTATAGAGTGTAGAGTGTAGGGTATAGAGTGTAGAGTGTAGGGAATAGAGTGTAGGGTATAGAGTGCATGGAATAGAGTGTAGAGTGTATGGTATAGAGTGTAGGGTATAAAGTGTATGGTATAGAGTGTAGGGTACAGAGTGTAGGGTATAGAGTGTAGAGTGTAGGGATTAGACTGTAGGGTATAGAGTGTAGGGTATAGAATGTATGGAATAGAGTATAGGGTATAGAGTAAAGAGTGTAGGGTATAGAGTGTAGGGTATAGAGCGTAGGGTGTAGGGTATAGAGTGTAGGGTATAGAGTGTAGGGTATAGAGTGTAGAGTGTAGGGTATAGAGTGTATGGTATAGAGTGTAGGGTATAGAGTGAAGGGTATAGAGTGTAGAGTGTAGGTATAGAGTGTATGGTATAGATTGTATGGTGTAGAGTGTATGGTATAGAGTTTAGGGTATAGAGTGTAGGGTATAGAGTGTAGGGTATAGAGTGTAGGGTATAGAGTGTAGGGTATAGAGTGTAGAGTGTAGGGTATAGAGTGTAGGGTATGGAGTGTAGGGTATAGAGTGTAGGGTATAGAGTGTAGAGTGTAGGGATTAGAGTGTATGGTATAGAGTGTAGGGTATAGAGTGTAGAGTATAGGGTATAGAGTGTAGAGTATGGAGTGTAGAGTATAGAGTGTAGGTTATAGAGTGTAGAGTGTAGGGATTAGAGTGTAGGGCATAGAGTGTAGGGCATAGAGTGTATAGTGTAGGGTATAGAGTGTAGGGTATAGAGTATAGAGTGTAGGGTATAGAGTGTAGGGTATAGAGTGTAGAGTGTAGGGTATAGAGTGTAGAGTGTAGGGAATAGAGTGTAGGGTATAGAGTGCATGGAATAGAGTGTAGAGTGTATGGTATAGAGTGTAGGGTATAAAGTGTATGGTATAGAGTGTAGGGTACAGAGTGTAGGGTATAGAGTATAGAGTGTAGGGTATAGAGTGTAGGGTATATGAGGTTTAACAATGATAAATGTAAGGTTATACACATGGGAAGAGGGAATCAATATCACCATTACACACTGAATGGGAAACCACTGGGTAAATCTGACAGGGAGAAGGACTTGGGGATCCTAGTTAATGATAAACTTACCTGGAGCAGCCAGTGCCAGGCAGCAGCTGCCAAGGCAAACAGGATCATGGGGTGCATTAAAAGAGGTCTGGATACACATGATGAGAGCATTATACTGCCTCTGTACAAATCCCTAGTTAGACCGCACATGGAGTACTGTGTCCAGTTTTGGGCACCGGTGCTCAGGAAGGATATAATGGAACTAGAGAGAGTACAAAGGAGGGCAACAAAATTAATAAAGGGGATGGGAGAACTACAATACCCAGATAGATTAGCGAAATTAGGATTATTTAGTCTAGAAAAAAGACGACTGAGGGGCGATCTAATAACCATGTATAAGTATATAAGGGGACAATACAAATATCTCGCTGAGGATCTGTTTATACCAAGGAAGGTGACGGGCACAAGGGGGCATTCTTTGCGTCTGGAGGAGAGAAGGTTTTTCCACCAACATAGAAGAGGATTCTTTACTGTTAGGGCAGTGAGAATCTGGAATTGCTTGCCTGAGGAGGTGGTGATGGCGAACTCAGTCGAGGGGTTCAAGAGAGGCCTGGATGTCTTCCTGGAGCAGAACAATATTGTATCATACAATTATTAGGTTCTGTAGAAGGACGTAGATCTGGGGATTTATTATGATGGAATATAGGCTGAACTGGATGGACAAATGTCTTTTTTCGGCCTTACTAACTATGTTACTATAGAGCGTAGGGTGTAGGGTATAGAGTGTAAGGTATAGAGTGTAGGGTATAGAGTGTAGAGTGTAGGGTATAGATTGTATGGTATAGAGTGTAGGGTATAGAGTGAAGGGTATAGAGTGTAGAGTGTAGGTATAGAGTGTATGGTATAGATTGTATGGTGTAGAGTGTATGGTATAGAGTTTAGGGTATAGAGTGTATGGTATAGAGTGTAGGGTATAGAGTGTAGAGTGTAGGGTATAGAGTGTAGGGTATAGAGTGTAGGGCATAGTGTGTAGGGTATGGAGTGTATGGTATAGATTGTAGAGTGTAGGGTATAGTGTGTAGGGTATAGAGTGTAGGGTATAGAGTGTAGGGCATAGAGTGTAGGGTATAGATTGTAGGGTATAGAGTGTAGAGTGTAGGGTATAGAGTGTAGAGTATAGAGTGTATGGTATAGAGTGTAGAGTGTAGGGTATAGAGTGTATAGTGTAGGTTATAGAGTGTAGGGTATAGAGTAAAGGGTATAGAGTGTATGGTATAGAGTGTAGGGAATAGAGTGTAGAGTGTAGGGTATATAGTGTATGGTATAGAGTGTAGGGTATAGAGTGTAGGGTATATAGTGTAGGGTATAGAGTGTAGGGTATAGAGTGTAGGGCATAGAGTGTAGGGTATAGAGTGTAGAGTGTAGGGTATAGAGTGTAGGGTATAGAGTGTAGAGTGTAGGGATTAGAGTGTATGGTATAGAGTGTAGGGTATAGAGTGTAGGGTGTAGAGTGTATGGTATAGAGTGTAGGGTATAGTGTGTAGAGTGTAGGGTATAAAGTGTAGGGTATAGAGTGTAGGGTATAGAGTGTAGAGTGTAGAGTATAGAGTGTAGAGTTTAGGGTATAGAGTGTAGAGTGTAGGGTATAGAGTGTAGGGTATAGAGTGTAGGGTATTGAGTGTAGGGTATAGAGTGTAGAGTGTAGGGTATAGAGTGTAAGGTATAGAGTGTAGGGTATAGAGTGTAGAGTGTAGCGTATAGAGTGTAGGGTATAGAGTGTAGGGTATAGTGTGTATGGTATAGAGTTTAGGGTATAGAGTGTATGGTATAGAGCGTAGAGTATCGAGTGTAGAGTGTAGGGTATAGAGTGTAGATTGTAGGGTATAGAGTGTAGGGTATATAGTGTAGAGTGTATGGTATAGAGTGTAGGGTATAGAGTGTGTGGTATAGAGTGTATGGTATAGCGTGTAGGGTATGGAGTGTATGGTATAGATTGTAGAGTGTAGGGTATAGTGTGTAGGGTATAGAGTGTAGGGTATAGAGTGTAGGGCATAGAGTGTAGGGTATAGATTGTAGGGTATAGAGTGTAGAGTGTAGGGTATAGAGTGTAGAGTATAGAGTGTATGGTATAGAGTGTAGAGTGTAGGGTATAGAGTGTATAGTGTAGGTTATAGAGTGTAGGGTATAGAGTAAAGGGTATAGAGTGTATGGTATAGAGTGTAGGGAATAGAGTGTAGAGTGTAGGGTATATAGTGTATGGTATAGAGTGTAGGGTATAGAGTGTAGGGTATATAGTGTAGGGTATAGAGTGTAGGGTATAGAGTGTAGGGCATAGAGTGTAGGGTATAGAGTGTAGAGTGTAGGGTATAGAGTGTAGGGTATAGAGTGTAGGGTATAGAGTGTAGGGTATAGAGTGTAGAGTGTAGGGATTAGAGTGTAGGGTATAGAATGTAGGGTATAGAGTGTAGAGTGTAGGGTATAGAGTGTAGGGTATAGAGTGTAGGCTATAGAGTGTAGGGTATATAGTGTAAAGTGTAGAGTGTAAGGTATAGAGTGTAGAGTGTAGTGTATAGAGTGTAGGGTATAGAGTGTATGGAATAGAGTGTAGGGTATAAAGTGTAGAGTGTAGGGTATAGAGTGTAGGGTATAGAGCGTAGGGTGTAGGGTATAGAGTGTAAGGTATAGAGTGTAGGGTATAGAGTGTAGAGTGTAGGGTATAGAGTGTATGGTATAGAGTGTAGGGTGTAGAGTGTAGGGTATAGAGTGTAGAGTGTAGGGTATAGAGTGTAGGGTATAGAGTGTATGGTATACAGTGTAGAGTGTAGGGTATAGAGTGTATAGTGTAGGGTATAGAGTGTCGGGTATAGAGTGTAGGGTATAGAGCGTATGGTATAGAGTGTAGGGTATAGAGTGTAGAGTGTAGGGTACAGAGTGGAGGGTATGGAGTGTAGGGTATAGAGTGTAGGGTATAGAGTTTAGGGTATAGAGTGTAGGGTATAGAGTGTAGAGTGTAGGGTATAGAGTGTAGGGTATAGAGTGTAGGGTATAGAGTGTAGAGTATAGAGTGTAGGGTATAGAGTGTAGGGTATAGAGTGTAGAGTGTAGAGTGTAGGGTATAGAGTGTAGGGTATAGAGTGTAGGGTATAGAGTGTAGAGTGTAGGGTATAGAGCGTATGGTATAGAGTGTAGGGTATAGAGTGTAGGGTATAGAGTGTAGGGTATAGAGTGTAGGGTATAGAGTGTAGAGTGTAGGGTATAGATTGTAGGGTATAGAGTGTAGAGTGTAGGGTATAGAGTGTAGGGTATAGAATGTAGGGTTTAGATTGTAGGGTATAGAGTGTAGGGTATAGAGTGTAGATTGTAGGGTATAGATTGTAGGGTATGGATTGTATGGTATAGAGTGTAGGGTATAGAGTGTAGGGTATAGAGTGTAGAGTGTACTGATTACAGTGTAGGGTATAGAGTGTAGGGTATAGAATGTATGGAATAGAGTGTAGGGTATAGAGTGTAGGGTATAGAGTGCATGGAATAGAGTGTAGAGTGTAGGGTATAGAGTGTAGGGTATAGAGTGTATGGTATAGAGTGTAGGGAATAGAGTGTAGGGTATAGAGTGTACTGATTACAGTGTAGGGTATAGCGTGTAGGGTATAGAATGTATGGAATAGAGTGTAGGGTATAGAGTATAGAGTGTAGGGTATAGAGTGTAGGGTATAGAGCGTAGGGTGTAGTGTATAGAGTGCAGGGTATAGAGTGTAGGGTATAGAGTGTAGAGTGTAGGGTATAGAGTGTATGGTATAGAGTGTAGAGTGTAGAGTGTAGGGTATAGAGTGTAGGGTATAGAGTGTAGGGTATAGAGTGTAGGGTATAGAGTGTAGAGTGTAGGGTATAGGGTGTAGAGTATAGAGTGTAGGGTATAGAGTGTAGGGTATAGAGTGTAGAGTGTAGGGTATAGAGTGTAGGGTATAGAGTGTAGAGTGTAGGGTATAGAGTGTATGGTATAGAGTGTAGGGTATAGAGTGTAGGGTATAGAGTGTAGGGTATAGAGTGTAGGGTATAGAGTGTAGGGTATAGAGTGTAGAGTGTAGGGTATAGAGTGTAGGGCATGGAGTGTAGGGTATAGAGTGTAGGGTATAGAGTGTAGAGTGTAGGGATTAGAGTGTATGGTATAGAGTGTAGGGTATAGAGTGTAGAGTATAGGGTATAGAGTGTAGAGTATGGAGTGTAGAGTATAGAGTGTAGGTTATAGAGTGTAGAGTGTAGGGATTAGAGTGTAGGGCATAGAGTGTAGGGCATAGAGTGTATAGTGTAGGGTATAGAGTGTAGGATATAGAGTATAGAGTGTAGGGTATAGAGTGTAGGGTATAGAGTGTAGAGTGTAGGGTATAGAGTGTAGAGTGTAGGGAATAGAGTGTAGGGTATAGAGTGCATGGAATAGAGTGTAGAGTGTATGGTATAGAGTGTAGGGTATAAAGTGTATGGTATAGAGTGTAGGGTACAGAGTGTAGGGTATAGAGTGTAGAGTGTAGGGATTAGACTGTAGGGTATAGAGTGTAGGGTATAGAATGTATGGAATAGAGTATAGGGTATAGAGTATAGAGTGTAGGGTATAGAGTGTAGGGTATAGAGCGTAGGGTGTAGGGTATAGAGTGTAGGGTATAGAGTGTAGGGTATAGAGTGTAGAGTGTAGGGTATAGAGTGTATGGTATAGAGTGTAGGGTATAGAGTGAAGGGTATAGAGTGTAGAGTGTAGGTATAGAGTGTATGGTATAGATTGTATGGTGTAGAGTGTATGGTATAGAGTTTAGGGTATAGAGTGTAGGGTATAGAGTGTAGGGTATAGAGTGTAGGGTATAGAGTGTAGGGTATAGAGTGTAGGGTATAGAGTGTAGAGTGTAGGGTATAGAGTGTAGGGTATGGAGTGTAGGGTATAGAGTGTAGGGTATAGAGTGTAGAGTGTAGGGATTAGAGTGTATGGTATAGAGTGTAGGGTATAGAGTGTAGAGTATAGGGTATAGAGTGTAGAGTATGGAGTGTAGAGTATAGAGTGTAGGTTATAGAGTGTAGAGTGTAGGGATTAGAGTGTAGGGCATAGAGTGTAGGGCATAGAGTGTATAGTGTAGGGTATAGAGTGTAGGGTATAGAGTATAGAGTGTAGGGTATAGAGTGTAGGGTATAGAGTGTAGAGTGTAGGGTATAGAGTGTAGAGTGTAGGGAATAGAGTGTAGGGTATAGAGTGCATGGAATAGAGTGTAGAGTGTATGGTATAGAGTGTAGGGTATAAAGTGTATGGTATAGAGTGTAGGGTACAGAGTGTAGGGTATAGAGTATAGAGTGTAGGGTATAGAGTGTAGGGTATATGAGGTTTAACAATGATAAATGTAAGGTTATACACATGGGAAGAGGGAATCAATATCACCATTACACACTGAATGGGAAACCACTGGGTAAATCTGACAGGGAGAAGGACTTGGGGATCCTAGTTAATGATAAACTTACCTGGAGCAGCCAGTGCCAGGCAGCAGCTGCCAAGGCAAACAGGATCATGGGGTGCATTAAAAGAGGTCTGGATACACATGATGAGAGCATTATACTGCCTCTGTACAAATCCCTAGTTAGACCGCACATGGAGTACTGTGTCCAGTTTTGGGCACCGGTGCTCAGGAAGGATATAATGGAACTAGAGAGAGTACAAAGGAGGGCAACAAAATTAATAAAGGGGATGGGAGAACTACAATACCCAGATAGATTAGCGAAATTAGGATTATTTAGTCTAGAAAAAAGACGACTGAGGGGCGATCTAATAACCATGTATAAGTATATAAGGGGACAATACAAATATCTCGCTGAGGATCTGTTTATACCAAGGAAGGTGACGGGCACAAGGGGGCATTCTTTGCGTCTGGAGGAGAGAAGGTTTTTCCACCAACATAGAAGAGGATTCTTTACTGTTAGGGCAGTGAGAATCTGGAATTGCTTGCCTGAGGAGGTGGTGATGGCGAACTCAGTCGAGGGGTTCAAGAGAGGCCTGGATGTCTTCCTGGAGCAGAACAATATTGTATCATACAATTATTAGGTTCTGTAGAAGGACGTAGATCTGGGGATTTATTATGATGGAATATAGGCTGAACTGGATGGACAAATGTCTTTTTTCGGCCTTACTAACTATGTTACTATAGAGCGTAGGGTGTAGGGTATAGAGTGTAAGGTATAGAGTGTAGGGTATAGAGTGTAGAGTGTAGGGTATAGATTGTATGGTATAGAGTGTAGGGTATAGAGTGAAGGGTATAGAGTGTAGAGTGTAGGTATAGAGTGTATGGTATAGATTGTATGGTGTAGAGTGTATGGTATAGAGTTTAGGGTATAGAGTGTATGGTATAGAGTGTAGGGTATAGAGTGTAGAGTGTAGGGTATAGAGTGTAGGGTATAGAGTGTAGGGCATAGTGTGTAGGGTATGGAGTGTATGGTATAGATTGTAGAGTGTAGGGTATAGTGTGTAGGGTATAGAGTGTAGGGTATAGAGTGTAGGGCATAGAGTGTAGGGTATAGATTGTAGGGTATAGAGTGTAGAGTGTAGGGTATAGAGTGTAGAGTATAGAGTGTATGGTATAGAGTGTAGAGTGTAGGGTATAGAGTGTATAGTGTAGGTTATAGAGTGTAGGGTATAGAGTAAAGGGTATAGAGTGTATGGTATAGAGTGTAGGGAATAGAGTGTAGAGTGTAGGGTATATAGTGTATGGTATAGAGTGTAGGGTATAGAGTGTAGGGTATATAGTGTAGGGTATAGAGTGTAGGGTATAGAGTGTAGGGCATAGAGTGTAGGGTATAGAGTGTAGAGTGTAGGGTATAGAGTGTAGGGTATAGAGTGTAGGGTATAGAGTGTAGAGTGTAGGGATTAGAGTGTAGGGTATAGAATGTAGGGTATAGAGTGTAGAGTGTAGGGTATAGAGTGTAGGGTATAGAGTGTAGGCTATAGAGTGTAGGGTATATAGTGTAAAGTGTAGAGTGTAAGGTATAGAGTGTAGAGTGTAGTGTATAGAGTGTAGGGTATAGAGTGTATGGAATAGAGTGTAGGGTATAAAGTGTAGAGTGTAGGGTATAGAGTGTAGGGTATAGAGCGTAGGGTGTAGGGTATAGAGTGTAAGGTATAGAGTGTAGGGTATAGAGTGTAGAGTGTAGGGTATAGAGTGTATGGTATAGAGTGTAGGGTGTAGAGTGTAGGGTATAGAGTGTAGAGTGTAGGGTATAGAGTGTAGGGTATAGAGTGTATGGTATACAGTGTAGAGTGTAGGGTATAGAGTGTATAGTGTAGGGTATAGAGTGTCGGGTATAGAGTGTAGGGTATAGAGCGTATGGTATAGAGTGTAGGGTACAGAGTGGAGGGTATGGAGTGTAGGGTATAGAGTGTAGGGTATAGAGTTTAGGGTATAGAGTGTAGGGTATAGAGTGTAGAGTGTAGGGTATAGAGTGTAGGGTATAGAGTGTAGGG
>NW_027194528.1:0-26312 GCF_032444005.1 Ranitomeya imitator
CCTACATCATGTGGCAAACCGGTGAGCATGTGGCTCTATTAGTATAGGAGATACCTGAAAACATATCACACTTTTCATCATAGTGCTTTTACCAATGCATAAAATGCATGGAGAAGTCATTTCGAATGACTGGTCCTCAGTGTTGTGAGAACGATGACTGGTTAAAATTTTTGGTGGTTTCTTGTTCAGTCCATAGGCCTACATCATGTGGCAAACCGGTGAGCATGTGGCTCTATTAGTATAGGAGATACCTGAAAACATATCACACTTTTCATCATAGTGCTTTTACCAATGCATAAAATGCATGGAGAAGTCATTTCAAATGACTGGTCCTCAGTGTTGTGAGAACGATGACTGGTTAAGAATTTTTGGTGGTTTCTTGTTCAGTCCATAGGCCTAAGGCCTACATCATGTGGCAAACCGGTGAGCATGTGGCTCTATTAGTATAGGAGATACCTGAAAACATATCACACTTTTCATCATAGTGCTTTTACCAATGCATAAAATGCATGGAGAAGTCATTTCGAATGACTGGTCCTCAGTGTTGTGAGAACGATGACTGGTTAAAATTTTTGGTGGTTTCTTGTTCAGTCCATAGGCCTACATCATGTGGCAAACCGGTGAGCATGTGGCTCTATTAGTATAGGAGATACCTGAAAACATATCACACTTTTCATCATAGTGCTTTTACCAATGCATAAAATGCATGGAGAAGTCATTTCGAATGACTGGTCCTCAGTGTTGTGAGAACGATGACTGGTTAAAATTTTTGGTGGTTTCTTGTTCAGTCCATAGGCCTACATCATGTGGCAAACCGGTGAGCATGTGGCTCTATTAGTATAGGAGATACCTGAAAACATATCACACTTTTCATCATAGTGCTTTTACCAATGCATAAAATGCATGGAGAAGTCATTTCGAATGACTGGTCCTCAGTGTTGTGAGAACGATGACTGGTTAAAATTTTTGGTGGTTTCTTGTTCAGTCCATAGGCCTACATCATGTGGCAAACCGGTGAGCATGTGGCTCTATTAGTATAGGAGATACCTGAAAACATATCACACTTTTCATCATAGTGCTTTTACCAATGCATAAAATGCATGGAGAAGTCATTTCGAATGACTGGTCCTCAGTGTTGTGAGAACGATGACTGGTTAAAATTTTTGGTGGTTTCTTGTTCAGTCCATAGGCCTACATCATGTGGCAAACCGGTGAGCATGTGGCTCTATTAGTATAGGAGATACCTGAAAACATATCACACTTTTCATCATAGTGCTTTTACCAATGCATAAAATGCATGGAGAAGTCATTTCGAATGACTGGTCCTCAGTGTTGTGAGAACGATGACTGGTTAAAATTTTTGGTGGTTTCTTGTTCAGTCCATAGGCCTACATCATGTGGCAAACCGGTGAGCATGTGGCTCTATTAGTATAGGAGATACCTGAAAACATATCACACTTTTCATCATAGTGCTTTTACCAATGCATAAAATGCATGGAGAAGTCATTTCGAATGACTGGTCCTCAGTGTTGTGAGAACGATGACTGGTTAAAATTTTTGGTGGTTTCTTGTTCAGTCCATAGGCCTACATCATGTGGCAAACCGGTGAGCATGTGGCTCTATTAGTATAGGAGATACCTGAAAACATATCACACTTTTCATCATAGTGCTTTTACCAATGCATAAAATGCATGGAGAAGTCATTTCGAATGACTGGTCCTCAGTGTTGTGAGAACGATGACTGGTTAAAATTTTTGGTGGTTTCTTGTTCAGTCCATAGGCCTACATCATGTGGCAAACCGGTGAGCATGTGGCTCTATTAGTATAGGAGATACCTGAAAACATATCACACTTTTCATCATAGTGCTTTTACCAATGCATAAAATGCATGGAGAAGTCATTTCGAATGACTGGTCCTCAGTGTTGTGAGAACGATGACTGGTTAAAATTTTTGGTGGTTTCTTGTTCAGTCCATAGGCCTACATCATGTGGCAAACCGGTGAGCATGTGGCTCTATTAGTATAGGAGATACCTGAAAACATATCACACTTTTCATCATAGTGCTTTTACCAATGCATAAAATGCATGGAGAAGTCATTTCGAATGACTGGTCCTCAGTGTTGTGAGAACGATGACTGGTTAAAATTTTTGGTGGTTTCTTGTTCAGTCCATAGGCCTACATCATGTGGCAAACCGGTGAGCATGTGGCTCTATTAGTATAGGAGATACCTGAAAACATATCACACTTTTCATCATAGTGCTTTTACCAATGCATAAAATGCATGGAGAAGTCATTTCGAATGACTGGTCCTCAGTGTTGTGAGAACGATGACTGGTTAAAATTTTTGGTGGTTTCTTGTTCAGTCCATAGGCCTACATCATGTGGCAAACCGGTGAGCATGTGGCTCTATTAGTATAGGAGATACCTGAAAACATATCACACTTTTCATCATAGTGCTTTTACCAATGCATAAAATGCATGGAGAAGTCATTTCGAATGACTGGTCCTCAGTGTTGTGAGAACGATGACTGGTTAAAATTTTTGGTGGTTTCTTGTTCAGTCCATAGGCCTACATCATGTGGCAAACCGGTGAGCATGTGGCTCTATTAGTATAGGAGATACCTGAAAACATATCACACTTTTCATCATAGTGCTTTTACCAATGCATAAAATGCATGGAGAAGTCATTTCGAATGACTGGTCCTCAGTGTTGTGAGAACGATGACTGGTTAAAATTTTTGGTGGTTTCTTGTTCAGTCCATAGGCCTACATCATGTGGCAAACCGGTGAGCATGTGGCTCTATTAGTATAGGAGATACCTGAAAACATATCACACTTTTCATCATAGTGCTTTTACCAATGCATAAAATGCATGGAGAAGTCATTTCGAATGACTGGTCCTCAGTGTTGTGAGAACGATGACTGGTTAAAATTTTTGGTGGTTTCTTGTTCAGTCCATAGGCCTACATCATGTGGCAAACCGGTGAGCATGTGGCTCTATTAGTATAGGAGATACCTGAAAACATATCACACTTTTCATCATAGTGCTTTTACCAATGCATAAAATGCATGGAGAAGTCATTTCGAATGACTGGTCCTCAGTGTTGTGAGAACGATGACTGGTTAAAATTTTTGGTGGTTTCTTGTTCAGTCCATAGGCCTACATCATGTGGCAAACCGGTGAGCATGTGGCTCTATTAGTATAGGAGATACCTGAAAACATATCACACTTTTCATCATAGTGCTTTTACCAATGCATAAAATGCATGGAGAAGTCATTTCGAATGACTGGTCCTCAGTGTTGTGAGAACGATGACTGGTTAAAATTTTTGGTGGTTTCTTGTTCAGTCCATAGGCCTACATCATGTGGCAAACCGGTGAGCATGTGGCTCTATTAGTATAGGAGATACCTGAAAACATATCACACTTTTCATCATAGTGCTTTTACCAATGCATAAAATGCATGGAGAAGTCATTTCGAATGACTGGTCCTCAGTGTTGTGAGAACGATGACTGGTTAAAATTTTTGGTGGTTTCTTGTTCAGTCCATAGGCCTACATCATGTGGCAAACCGGTGAGCATGTGGCTCTATTAGTATAGGAGATACCTGAAAACATATCACACTTTTCATCATAGTGCTTTTACCAATGCATAAAATGCATGGAGAAGTCATTTCGAATGACTGGTCCTCAGTGTTGTGAGAACGATGACTGGTTAAAATTTTTGGTGGTTTCTTGTTCAGTCCATAGGCCTACATCATGTGGCAAACCGGTGAGCATGTGGCTCTATTAGTATAGGAGATACCTGAAAACATATCACACTTTTCATCATAGTGCTTTTACCAATGCATAAAATGCATGGAGAAGTCATTTCGAATGACTGGTCCTCAGTGTTGTGAGAACGATGACTGGTTAAAATTTTTGGTGGTTTCTTGTTCAGTCCATAGGCCTACATCATGTGGCAAACCGGTGAGCATGTGGCTCTATTAGTATAGGAGATACCTGAAAACATATCACACTTTTCATCATAGTGCTTTTACCAATGCATAAAATGCATGGAGAAGTCATTTCGAATGACTGGTCCTCAGTGTTGTGAGAACGATGACTGGTTAAAATTTTTGGTGGTTTCTTGTTCAGTCCATAGGCCTACATCATGTGGCAAACCGGTGAGCATGTGGCTCTATTAGTATAGGAGATACCTGAAAACATATCACACTTTTCATCATAGTGCTTTTACCAATGCATAAAATGCATGGAGAAGTCATTTCGAATGACTGGTCCTCAGTGTTGTGAGAACGATGACTGGTTAAAATTTTTGGTGGTTTCTTGTTCAGTCCATAGGCCTACATCATGTGGCAAACCGGTGAGCATGTGGCTCTATTAGTATAGGAGATACCTGAAAACATATCACACTTTTCATCATAGTGCTTTTACCAATGCATAAAATGCATGGAGAAGTCATTTCGAATGACTGGTCCTCAGTGTTGTGAGAACGATGACTGGTTAAAATTTTTGGTGGTTTCTTGTTCAGTCCATAGGCCTACATCATGTGGCAAACCGGTGAGCATGTGGCTCTATTAGTATAGGAGATACCTGAAAACATATCACACTTTTCATCATAGTGCTTTTACCAATGCATAAAATGCATGGAGAAGTCATTTCGAATGACTGGTCCTCAGTGTTGTGAGAACGATGACTGGTTAAAATTTTTGGTGGTTTCTTGTTCAGTCCATAGGCCTACATCATGTGGCAAACCGGTGAGCATGTGGCTCTATTAGTATAGGAGATACCTGAAAACATTTTCATTCATAGTGCTTTTACAATGCATAAAATGCATGGAGAAGTCATTTCGAATGACTGGTCCTCAGTGTTGTGAGAACGATGACTGGTTAAAATTTTTGGTTGTTTTCTTGTTCAGTCCATAGGCCTACCATCATGTGGCAAACCGGTGAGCATGTGGCTCTATTAGTATAGGAGATACCTGAAAACATAATCACACTTTTAATCATAGTGCTTTTACCAATGCATAAAATGCATGGAGAAGTCATTTCGAATGACTGGTCCTCAGTGTTGTGAGAACGATGACTGGTTAAAATTTTTGGTGGTTTCTTGTTCAGTCCATAGGCCTACATCATGTGGCAAACGGGTGAGCATGTGGCTCTATTAGTATAGGAGATACCTGAAAAACATATCACACTTTTCATCATAGTGCTTTTACCAATGCATAAAATGCATGGAGAAGTCATTTCGGAATGACTGGTCCTCAGTGTTGTGAGAACGATGACTGGTTAAAATTTTTTGGTGGTTTCTTGTTCAGTCCATAGGCCTACATCATGTGGCAAACCGGTGAGCATGTGGCTCTATTAGTATAGGAGATACCTGAAAACATATCACACTTTTCATCATAGTGCTTTTACCAATGCATAAATTGCATGGAGAAGTCATTTCGAATGACTGGTCCTCAGTGTTGTGAGAACGATGACTGGTTAAAATTTTTGGTGGTTTCTTGTTCAGTCCATAGGCCTACATCATGTGCAAACCGGTGAGCATGTGGGCTCTATTAGTATAGGAGATACCTGAAAACATATCACACTTTTCATCATAGTGCTTTTACCAATGCATAAAATGCATGGAGAAGTCATTTCGAATGACTGGTCCTCAGTGTTGTGAGAACGATGACTGGTTAAAATTTTTGGTGGTTTCTTGTTCAGTCCATAGGCCTACATCATGTGGCAAAACCGGTGAGCATGTGGCTCTATTAGTATAGGAGATACCTGAAAACATATCACACTTTTCATCATAGTGCTTTTACCAATGCATAAAATGCATGGAGAAGTCATTTCGAATGACTGGTCCTCAGTGTTGTGAGAACGATGACTGGTTAAAATTTTTGGTGGTTTCTTGTTCAGTCCATAGGCCTACATCATGTGGCAAACCGGTGAGCATGTGGCTCTATTAGTATAGGAGATACCCTGAAAACATATCACACTTTTCATCATAGTGCTTTTACCAATGCATAAAATGCATGGAGAAGTCATTTCGAATGACTGGTCCTCAGTGTTGTGAGAACGATGACTGGTTAAAATTTTTGGTGGTTTCTTGTTCAGTCCATAGGCCTACATCATGTGGCAAACCGGTGAGCATGTGGCTCTATTAGTATAGGAGATACCTGAAAACATATCACACTTTTCATCATAGTGCTTTTACCAATGCATAAAATGCATGGAGAAGTCATTTCGAATGACTGGTCCTCAGTGTTGTGAGAACGATGACTGGTTAAAATTTTTGGTGGTTTCTTGTTCAGTCCATAGGCCTACATCATGTGGCAAACCGGTGAGCATGTGGCTCTATTAGTATAGGAGATACCTGAAAACATATCACACTTTTCATCATAGTGCTTTTACCAATGCATAAAATGCATGGAGAAGTCATTTCGAATGACTGGTCCTCAGTGTTGTGAGAACGATGACTGGTTAAAATTTTTGGTGGTTTCTTGTTCAGTTCCATAGGCCTACATCATGTGGCAAACCGGTGAGCATGTGGCTCTATTAGTATAGGAGATACCTGAAAACATATCACACTTTTCATCATAGTGCTTTTACCAATGCATAAAATGCATGGAGAAGTCATTTCGAATGACTGGTCCCTCAGTGTTGTGAGAACGATGACTGGTTAAAATTTTTGGTGGTTTCTTGTTCAGTCCATAGGCCTACATCATGTGGCAAACCGGTGAGCATGTGGCTCTATTAGTATAGGAGATACCTGAAAACATATCACACTTTTCATCATAGTGCTTTTACCAATGCATAAAATGCATGGAGAAGTCATTTCGAATGACTGGTCCTCAGTGTTGTGAGAACGATGACTGGTTAAAATTTTTGGTGGTTTCTTGTTCAGTCCATAGGCCTACATCATGTGGCAAACCGGTGAGCATGTGGCTCTATTAGTATAGGAGATACCTGAAAACATATCACACTTTTCATCATAGTGCTTTTACCAATGCATAAAATGCATGGAGAAGTCATTTCGAATGACTGGTCCTCAGTGTTGTGAGAACGATGACTGGTTAAAATTTTTGGTGGTTTCTTGTTCAGTCCATAGGCCTACATCATGTGGCAAACCGGTGAGCATGTGGCTCTATTAGTATAGGAGATACCTGAAAACATATCACACTTTTCATCATAGTGCTTTTACCAATGCATAAAATGCATGGAGAAGTCATTTCGAATGACTGGTCCTCAGTGTTGTGAGAACGATGACTGGTTAAAATTTTTGGTGGTTTCTTGTTCAGTCCATAGGCCTACATCATGTGGCAAACCGGTGAGCATGTGGCTCTATTAGTATAGGAGATACCTGAAAACATATCACACTTTTTCATCATAGTGCTTTTACCAATGCATAAAATGCATGGAGAAGTCATTTCGAATGACTGGTCCTCAGTGTTGTGAGAACGATGAAATTTTTGGTGGTTTCTTGTTCAGTCCATAGGGCCTACATCATGTGGCAAACCGGTGAGCATGTGGCTCTATTAGTATAGGAGATACCTGAAAACATATCACACTTTTCATCATAGTGCTTTTACCAATGCATAAAATGCATGGAGAAGTCATTTCGAATGACTGGTCCTCAGTGTTGTGAGAAACGATGACTGGTTAAAATTTTTGGTGGTTTCTTGTTCAGTCCATAGGCCTACATCATGTGGCAAAACCGGTGAGCATGTGGCTCTATTAGTATAGGAGATACCTGAAAACATATCACACTTTTCATCATAGTGCTTTTACCAATGCATAAAATGCATGGAGAAGTCATTTCGAATGACTGGTCCTCAGTGTTGTGAGAACGATGACTGGTTAAAATTTTTGGTGGTTTCTTGTTCAGTCCATAGGCCTACATCATGTGGCAAACCGGTGAGCATGTGGCTCTATTAGTATAGGAGATACCTGAAAACATATTACACTTTTCATCATAGTGCTTTTACCAATGCATAAAATGCATGGAGAAGTCATTTCGAATGACTGGTCCTCAGTGTTGTGAGAACGATGACTGGTTAAAATTTTTGGTGGTTTCTTGTTCAGTCCATAGGCCTACATCATGTGGCAAACCGGTGAGCATGTGGCTCTATTAGTATAGGAGATACCTGAAAACATATCACACTTTTCATCATAGTGCTTTTACCAATGCATAAAATGCATGGAGAAGTCATTTCGAATGACTGGTCCTCAGTGTTGTGAGAACGATGACTGGTTAAAATTTTTGGTGGTTTCTTGTTCAGTCCATAGGCCTACATCATGTGGCAAACCGGTGAGCATGTGGCTCTATTAGTATAGGAGATACCGGAAAACATATCACACTTTTCATCATAGTGCTTTTAACCAATGCATAAAATGCATGGAGAAGTCATTTCGAATGACTGGTCCTCAGTGTTGTGAGAACGATGACTGGTTAAAATTTTGGTGGTTTCTTGTTCAGTCCATAGGCCTACATCATGTGGCAAACCGGTGAGCATGTGGCTCTATTAGTATAGGAGATACCTGAAAACATATTACACTTTTCATCATAGTGCTTTTACCAATGCATAAAATGCATGGAGAAGTCATTTCGAATGACTGGTTCCTCAGTGTTGTGAGAACGATGACTGGTTAAAATTTTTGGTGGTTTCTTGTTCAGTCCATAGGCCTACATCATGTGGCAAACCGGTGAGCATGTGGCTCTATTAGTATAGGAGATACCTGAAAACATATCACACTTTTCAATCATAGTGCTTTTACCAATGCATAAAATGCATGGAGAAGTCATTTCGAATGACTGGTCCTCAGTGTTGTGAGAACGATGACTGGTTAAAATTTTTGGTGGTTTCTTGTTCAGTCCATAGGCCTACATCATGTGGCAAACCGGTGAGCATGTGGCTCTATTAGTATAGGAGATACCTGAAAACATATCACACTTTTCATCATAGTGCTTTTACCAATGCATAAAATGCATGGAGAAGTCATTCGAATGACTGGTCCTCAGTGTTGTGAGAACGATGACTGGTTAAAATTTTTGGTGGTTTCTTGTTCAGTCCATAGGCCTACATCATTGTGGCAAACCGGTGAGCATGTGGCTCTATTAGTATAGGAGATACCTGAAAAACATATCACACTTTTCATCATAGTGCTTTTTACCAATGCATAAAATGCATGGAGAAGTCATTTCGAATGACTGGTCCTCAGTGTTGTGAGAACGATGACTGGTTAAAATTTTTGGTGGTTTCTTGTTCAGTCCATAGGCCTACATCATGTGGCAAACCGGTGAGCATGTGGCTCTATTAGTATAGGAGATACCTGAAAACATATCACACTTTTCATCATAGTGCTTTTACCAATGCATAAAATGCATGGAGAAGTCATTTCGAATGACTGGTCCTCAGTGTTGTGAGAACGATGACTGGTTAAAATTTTTGGTGGTTTCTTGTTCAGTCCATAGGCCTACATCATGTGGCAAACCGGTGAGCATGTGGCTCTATTAGTATAGGAGATACCTGAAAACATATCACACTTTTCATCATAGTGCTTTTACCAATGCATAAAATGCATGGAGAAGTCATTTCGAATGACTGGTCCCTCAGTGTTGTGAGAACGATGACTGGTTAAAATTTTTGGTGGTTTCTTGTTCAGTCCATAGGCCTACATCATGTGGCAAACCGGTGAGCATGTGGCTCTATTAGTATAGGAGATACCTGAAAACATATCACACTTTTCATCATAGTGCTTTTACCAATGCATAAAATGCATGGAGAAGTCATTTCGAATGACTGGTCCTCAGTGTTGTGAGAACGATGACTGGTTTAAAATTTTTGGTGGTTTCTTGTTCAGTCCATAGGCCTACATCATGTGGCAAACCGGTGAGCATGTGGCTCTATTAGTATAGGAGATACCTGAAAACATATCACACTTTTCATCATAGTGCTTTTACCAATGCATAAAATGCATGGAGAAGTCATTTCGAATGACTGGTCCTCAGTGTTGTGAGAACGATGACTGGTTAAAATTTTTGGTGGTTTCTTGTTCAGTCCATAGGCCTACATCATGTGGCAAACCGGTGAGCATGTGGCTCTATTAGTATAGGAGATACCTGAAAACATATCACACTTTTCATCATAGTGCTTTTACCAATGCATAAAATGCATGGAGAAGTCATTTCGAATGACTGGTCCTCAGTGTTGTGAGAACGATGACTGGTTAAAATTTTTGGTGGTTTCTTGTTCAGTCCATAGGCCTACATCATGTGGCAAACCGGTGAGCATGTGGCTCTATTAGTATAGGAGATACCTGAAAACATATCACACTTTTTCATCATAGTGCTTTTACCAATGCATAAAATGCATGGAGAAGTCCATTTCGAATGACTGGTCCTCAGTGTTGTGAGAACGATGACTGGTTAAAATTTTTGGTGGTTTCTTGTTCAGTCCATAGGCCTACATCATGTGGCAAACGGTGAGCATGTGGCTCTATTAGTATAGGAGATACCTGAAAACATATCACACTTTTCATCATAGTGCTTTTACCAATGCATAAAATGCATGGAGAAGTCATTTCGAATGACTGGTCCTCAGTGTTGTGAGAACGATGACTGGTTAAAATTTTTGGTGGTTTCTTGTTCAGTCCATAGGCCTACACTCATGTGGCAAACGGTGAGCATGTGGCTCTATTAGTATAGGAGATACCTGAAAACATATCACACTTTTCATCATAGTGCTTTTACCAATGCATAAAATGCATGGAGAAGTCATTTCGAATGACTGGTCCTCAGTGTTGTGAGAACGATTGAAATTTTTGGTGGTTTCTTGTTCAGTCCATAGGCCTACATCATGTGGCAAACCGGTGAGCATGTGGCTCTATTAGTATAGGAGATACCTGAAAAACATATCACACTTTTCATCATAGTGCTTTTACCAATGCATAAAATGCATGGAGAAGTCATTTCGAATGACTGGTCCTCAGTGTTGTGAGAACGATGACTGGTAAAATTTTTGGTGGTTTCTTGTTCAGTCCATAGGCCTACATCATGTGGCAAACCGGTGAGCATGTGGCTCTATTAGTATAGGAGATACCTGAAAACATATCACACTTTTCATCATAGTGCTTTTACCAATGCATAAAATGCATGGAGAAGTCATTTCGAATGACTGGTCCTCAGTGTTGTGAGAACGATGACTGGTTAAAATTTTGGTGGTTTCTTGTTCAGTCCATAGGCCTACATCATGTGGCAAACCGGTGAGCATGTGGCTCTATTAGTATAGGAGATACCTGAAAAACATATTACACTTTTCATCATAGTGCTTTTACCAATGCATAAAATGCATGGAGAAGTCATTTCGAATGACTGGTCCTCAGTGTTGTGAGAACGATGACTGGTTAAAATTTTTGGTGGTTTCTTGTTCAGGTCCCATAGGCCTACATCATGTGGCAAACCGGTGAGCATGTGGCTCTATTAGTATAGGAGATACCTGAAAACATATCACACTTTTCATCATAGTGCTTTTACCAATGCATAAAATGCATGGAGAAGTCATTTCGAATGACTGGTCCTCAGTGTTGTGAGAACGATGACTGGTTAAAATTTTTGGTGGTTTCTTGTTCAGTCATAGGCCTACATCATGTGTGGCAAACCGGTGAGCATGTGGCTCTATTAGTATAGGAGATACCGGAAAACATATCACACTTTTCATCATAGTGCTTTTACCAATGCATAAAATGCATGGAGAAGTCATTTCGAATGACTGGTCCTCAGTGTTGTGAGAACGATGACTGGTTAAAATTTTTGGTGGTTTCTTGTTCAGTCCATAGGGCCTACATCATGTGGCAAACCGGTGAGCATGTGGCTCTATTAGTATAGGAGATACCTGAAAACATATTACACTTTTCATCATAGTGCTTTTACCAATGCATAAAATGCATGGAGAAGTCATTTCGAATGACTGGTCCTCAGTGTTGTGAGAACGATGACTGGTTTAAAATTTTTGGTGGTTTCTTGTTCAGTCCATAGGCCTACATCATGTGGCAAACCGGTGAGCATGTGGCTCTATTAGTATAGGAGATACCTGAAAACATATCACACTTTTCAATCATAGTGCTTTTACCAATGCATAAAATGCATGGAGAAGTCATTTCGAATGACTGGTCCTCAGTGTTGTGAGAACGATGACTGGTTAAAATTTTTGGTGGTTTCTTGTTCAGGTCCATAGGCCTACATCATGTGGCAAACCGGTGAGCATGTGGCTCTATTAGTATAGGAGATACCTGAAAACATATCACACTTTTCATCATAGTGCTTTTACCAATGCATAAAATGCATGGAGAAGTCATTTCGAATGACTGGTCCTCAGTGTTGTGAGAACGATGACTGGTTAAAATTTTTGGTGGTTTCTTGTTCAGTTCCATAGGCCTACATCATGTGGCAAACCGGTGAGCATGTGGCTCTATTAGTATAGGAGATACCTGAAAACATATCACACTTTTCATCATAGTGCTTTTACCAATGCATAAAATGCATGGAGAAGTCATTTCGAATGACTGGTCCTCAGTGTTGTGAGAACGATGACTGGTTAAAATTTTTGGTGGTTTCTTGTTCAGTCCATAGGCCTACATCATGTGGCAAACCGGTGAGCATGTGGCTCTATTAGTATAGGAGGATACCTGAAAACATATCACACTTTTCATCATAGTGCTTTTACCAATGCATAAAATGCATGGAGAAGTCATTTCGAATGACTGGTCCTCAGTGTTGTGAGAACGATGACTGGTTAAAATTTTTGGTGGTTTCTTGTTCAGTCCATAGGCCTACATCATGTGGCAAACCGGTGAGCATGTGGCTCTATTAGTATAGGAGATACCTGAAAACATATCACACTTTTCATCATAGTGCTTTTACCAATGCATAAAATGCATGGAGAAGTCATTTCGAATGACTGGTCCTCAGTGTTGTGAGAACGATGACTGGTTAAAATTTTTGGTGGTTTCTTGTTCAGTCCATAGGCCTACATCATGTGGCAAACCGGTGAGCATGTGGCTCTATTAGTATAGGAGATACCTGAAAACATATCACACTTTTCATCATAGTGCTTTTACCAATGCATAAAATGCATGGAGAAGTCATTTCGAATGACTGGTCCTCAGTGTTGTGAGAACGATGACTGGTTAAAATTTTTGGTGGTTTCTTGTTCAGGTCCATAGGCCTACATCATGTGGCAAACCGGTGAGCATGTGGCTCTATTAGTATAGGAGATACCTGAAAACATATCACACTTTTCATCATAGTGCTTTTACCAATGCATAAAATGCATGGAGAAGTCATTTCGAATGACTGGTCCTCAGTGTTGTGAGAACGATGACTGGTTAAAATTTTTGGTGGTTTCTTGTTCAGTCCATAGGCCTACATCATGTGGCAAACCGGTGAGCATGTGGCTCTATTAGTATAGGAGATACCTGAAAACATATCACACTTTTCATCATAGTGCTTTTACCAATGCATAAAATGCATGGAGAAGTCATTTCGAATGACTGGTCCTCAGTGTTGTGAGAACGATGACTGGTTAAAATTTTTGGTGGTTTCTTGTTCAGTCCATAGGCCTACATCATGTGGCAAAACCGGTGAGCATGTGGCTCTATTAGTATAGGAGATACCTGAAAACATATCACACTTTTCATCATAGTGCTTTTACCAATGCATAAAAATGCATGGAGAAGTCATTTCGAATGACTGGTCCTCAGTGTTGTGAGAACGATGACTGGTTAAAATTTTTGGTGGTTTCTTGTTCAGTTCCATAGGCCTACATCATGTGGCAAACCGGTGAGCATGTGGCTCTATTAGTATAGGAGATACCTGAAAACATATCACACTTTTCATCATAGTGCTTTTACCAATGCATAAAATGCATGGAGAAGTCATTTCGAATGACTGGTCCTCAGTGTTGTGAGAACGATGAGATGACTGGTTAAAATTTTTGGTGGTTTCTTGTTCAGTCCATAGGCCTACATCATGTGGCAAACCGGTGAGCATGTGGCTCTATTAGTATAGGAGATACCGGAAAACATATCACACTTTTCATCATAGTGCTTTTACCAATGCATAAAATGCATGGAGAAGTCATTTCGAATGACTGGTCCTCAGTGTTGTGAGAACGATGACTGGTTAAAATTTTTGGTGGTTTCTTGTTCAGTCCATAGGCCTACATCATGTGGCAAACCGGTGAGCATGTGGCTCTATTAGTATAGGAGATACCTGAAAACATATCACACTTTTCATCATAGTGCTTTTACCAATGCATAAAATGCATGGAGAAGTCATTTCGAATGACTGGTCCTCAGTGTTGTGAGAACGATGACTGGTTAAAATTTTTGGTGGTTTCTTGTTCAGTCCATAGGCCTACATCATGTGGCAAACCGGTGAGCATGTGGCTCTATTAGTATAGGAGATACCTGAAAACATATCACACTTTTCATCATAGTGCTTTTACCAATGCATAAAATGCATGGAGAAGTCATTTCGAATGACTGGTCCTCAGTGTTGTGAGAACGATGACTGGTTAAAATTTTTGGTGGTTTCTTGTTCAGTCCATAGGCCTACATCATGTGGCAAACCGGTGAGCATGTGGCTCTATTAGTATAGGAGATACCTGAAAACATATCACACTTTTCATCATAGTGCTTTTACCAATGCATAAAATGCATGGAGAAGTCATTTCGAATGACTGGTCCTCAGTGTTGTGAGAACGATGACTGGTTAAAATTTTTGGTGGTTTCTTGTTCAGTCCATAGGCCTACATCATGTGGCAAACCGGTGAGCATGTGGCTCTATTAGTATAGGAGATACCTGAAAACATATCACACTTTTCATCATAGTGCTTTTACCAATGCATAAAATGCATGGAGAAGTCATTTCGAATGACTGGTCCTCAGTGTTGTGAGAACGATGACTGGTTAAAATTTTTGGTGGTTTCTTGTTCAGTCCATAGGCCTACATCATGTGGCAAACCGGTGAGCATGTGGCTCTATTAGTATAGGAGATACCTGAAAACATATCACACTTTTCATCATAGTGCTTTTACCAATGCATAAAATGCATGGAGAAGTCATTTCGAATGACTGGTCCTCAGTGTTGTGAGAACGATGACTGGTTAAAATTTTTGGTGGTTTCTTGTTCAGTCCATAGGCCTACATCATGTGGCAAACGGGTGAGCATGTGGCTCTATTAGTATAGGAGATACCTGAAAACATATCACACTTTTCATCATAGTGCTTTTACCAATGCATAAAATGCATGGAGAAGTCATTTCGAATGACTGGTCCTCAGTGTTGTGAGAACGATGACTGGTTAAAATTTTTGGTGGTTTCTTGTTCAGTCCATAGGCCTACATCATGTGGCAAACCGGTGAGCATGTGGCTCTATTAGTATAGGAGATACCTGAAAACATATCACACTTTTCATCATAGTGCTTTTACCAATGCATAAAATGCATGGAGAAGTCATTTCGAATGACTGGTCCTCAGTGTTGTGAGAACGATGACTGGTTAAAATTTTTGGTGGTTTCTTGTTCAGTCCATAGGCCTACATCATGTGGCAAACCGGTGAGCATGTGGCTCTATTAGTATAGGAGATACCTGAAAACATATCACACTTTTCATCATAGTGCTTTTACCAATGCATAAAATGCATGGAGAAGTCATTTCGAATGACTGGTCCTCAGTGTTGTGAGAACGATGACTGGTTAAAATTTTTGGTGGTTTCTTGTTCAGTCCATAGGCCTACATCATGTGGCAAACCGGTGAGCATGTGGCTCTATTAGTATAGGAGATACCTGAAAACATATCACACTTTTCATCATAGTGCTTTTACCAATGCATAAAATGCATGGAGAAGTCATTTCGAATGACTGGTCCTCAGTGTTGTGAGAACGATGACTGGTTAAAATTTTTGGTGGTTTCTTGTTCAGTCCATAGGCCTACATCATGTGGCAAACCGGTGAGCATGTGGCTCTATTAGTATAGGAGATACCTGAAAACATATCACACTTTTCATCATAGTGCTTTTACCAATGCATAAAATGCATGGAGAAGTCATTTCGAATGACTGGTCCTCAGTGTTGTGAGAACGATGACTGGTTAAAATTTTTGGTGGTTTCTTGTTCAGTCCATAGGCCTACATCATGTGGCAAACCGGTGAGCATGTGGCTCTATTAGTATAGGAGATACCTGAAAACATATCACACTTTTCATCATAGTGCTTTTACCAATGCATAAAATGCATGGAGAAGTCATTTCGAATGACTGGTCCTCAGTGTTGTGAGAACGATGACTGGTTAAAATTTTTGGTGGTTTCTTGTTCAGTCCATAGGCCTACATCATGTGGCAAACCGGTGAGCATGTGGCTCTATTAGTATAGGAGATACCTGAAAACATATCACACTTTTCATCATAGTGCTTTTACCAATGCATAAAATGCATGGAGAAGTCATTTCGAATGACTGGTCCTCAGTGTTGTGAGAACGATGACTGGTTAAAATTTTTGGTGGTTTCTTGTTCAGTCCATAGGCCTACATCATGTGGCAAACCGGTGAGCATGTGGCTCTATTAGTATAGGAGATACCTGAAAACATATCACACTTTTCATCATAGTGCTTTTACCAATGCATAAAATGCATGGAGAAGTCATTTCGAATGACTGGTCCTCAGTGTTGTGAGAACGATGACTGGTTAAAATTTTTGGTGGTTTCTTGTTCAGTCCATAGGCCTACATCATGTGGCAAACCGGTGAGCATGTGGCTCTATTAGTATAGGAGATACCTGAAAACATATCACACTTTTCATCATAGTGCTTTTACCAATGCATAAAATGCATGGAGAAGTCATTTCGAATGACTGGTCCTCAGTGTTGTGAGAACGATGACTGGTTAAAATTTTTGGTGGTTTCTTGTTCAGTCCATAGGCCTACATCATGTGGCAAACCGGTGAGCATGTGGCTCTATTAGTATAGGAGATACCTGAAAACATATCACACTTTTCATCATAGTGCTTTTACCAATGCATAAAATGCATGGAGAAGTCATTTCGAATGACTGGTCCTCAGTGTTGTGAGAACGATGACTGGTTAAAATTTTTGGTGGTTTCTTGTTCAGTCCATAGGCCTACATCATGTGGCAAACCGGTGAGCATGTGGCTCTATTAGTATAGGAGATACCTGAAAACATATCACACTTTTCATCATAGTGCTTTTACCAATGCATAAAATGCATGGAGAAGTCATTTCGAATGACTGGTCCTCAGTGTTGTGAGAACGATGACTGGTTAAAATTTTTGGTGGTTTCTTGTTCAGTCCATAGGCCTACATCATGTGGCAAACCGGTGAGCATGTGGCTCTATTAGTATAGGAGATACCTGAAAACATATCACACTTTTCATCATAGTGCTTTTACCAATGCATAAAATGCATGGAGAAGTCATTTCGAATGACTGGTCCTCAGTGTTGTGAGAACGATGACTGGTTAAAATTTTTGGTGGTTTCTTGTTCAGTCCATAGGCCTACATCATGTGGCAAACCGGTGAGCATGTGGCTCTATTAGTATAGGAGATACCTGAAAACATATCACACTTTTCATCATAGTGCTTTTACCAATGCATAAAATGCATGGAGAAGTCATTTCGAATGACTGGTCCTCAGTGTTGTGAGAACGATGACTGGTTAAAATTTTTGGTGGTTTCTTGTTCAGTCCATAGGCCTACATCATGTGGCAAACCGGTGAGCATGTGGCTCTATTAGTATAGGAGATACCTGAAAACATATCACACTTTTCATCATAGTGCTTTTACCAATGCATAAAATGCATGGAGAAGTCATTTCGAATGACTGGTCCTCAGTGTTGTGAGAACGATGACTGGTTAAAATTTTTGGTGGTTTCTTGTTCAGTCCATAGGCCTACATCATGTGGCAAACCGGTGAGCATGTGGCTCTATTAGTATAGGAGATACCTGAAAACATATCACACTTTTCATCATAGTGCTTTTACCAATGCATAAAATGCATGGAGAAGTCATTTCGAATGACTGGTCCTCAGTGTTGTGAGAACGATGACTGGTTAAAAGGACCAGTCATTCGAAATGACTTCTCCATGCATTTTATGCATTGGTAAAAGCACTATGATGAAAGAAACCACCAAAAATTTTAACCAGTCATCGTTCTCACAACACTGAGGACCAGTCATTCGAAATGACTTCTCCATGCATTTTATGCATTGGTAAAAGCACTATGATGAAAAGTGTGATATGTTTTCAGGTATCTCCTATACTAATAGAGCCACATGCTCACCGGTTTGCCACATGATGTAGGCCTATGGACTGAACAAGAAACCACCAAAAATTTTAACCAGTCATCGTTCTCACAACACTGAGGACCAGTCATTCGAAATGACTTCTCCATGCATTTTATGCATTGGTAAAAGCACTATGATTGAAAAGTGTGATATGTTTTCAGGTATCTCCTATACTAATAGAGCCACATGCTCACCGGTTTGCCACATGATGTAGGCCTATGGACTGAACAAGAAACCACCAAAAATTTTAACCAGTCATCGTTCTCACAACACTGAGGACCAGTCATTCGAAATGACTTCTCCATGCATTTTATGCATTGGTAAAAGCACTATGATGAAAAGTGTGATATGTTTTCAGGTATCTCCTATACTAATAGAGCCACATGCTCACCGGTTTGCCACATGATGTAGGCCTATGGACTGAACAAGAAACCACCAAAAATTTTAACCAGTCATCGTTCTCACAACACTGAGGACCAGTCATTCGAAATGACTTCTCCATGCATTTTATGCATTGGTAAAAGCACTATGATGAAAAGTGTGATATGTTTTCAGGTATCTCCTATACTAATAGAGCCACATGCTCACCGGTTTGCCACATGATGTAGGCCTATGGACTGAACAAGAAACCACCAAAAATTTTAACCAGTCATCGTTCTCACAACACTGAGGACCAGTCATTCGAAATGACTTCTCCATGCATTTTATGCATTGGTAAAAGCACTATGATGAAAAGTGTGATATGTTTTCAGGTATCTCCTATACTAATAGAGCCACATGCTCACCGGTTTGCCACATGATGTAGGCCTATGGACTGAACAAGAAACCACCAAAAATTTTAACCAGTCATCGTTCTCACAACACTGAGGACCAGTCATTCGAAATGACTTCTCCATGCATTTTATGCATTGGTAAAAGCACTATGATGAAAAGTGTGATATGTTTTCAGGTATCTCCTATACTAATAGAGCCACATGCTCACCGGTTTGCCACATGATGTAGGCCTATGGACTGAACAAGAAACCACCAAAAATTTTAACCAGTCATCGTTCTCACAACACTGAGGACCAGTCATTCGAAATGACTTCTCCATGCATTTTATGCATTGGTAAAAGCACTATGATGAAAAGTGTGATATGTTTTCAGGTATCTCCTATACTAATAGAGCCACATGCTCACCGGTTTGCCACATGATGTAGGCCTATGGACTGAACAAGAAACCACCAAAAATTTTAACCAGTCATCGTTCTCACAACACTGAGGACCAGTCATTCGAAATGACTTCTCCATGCATTTTATGCATCGGTAAAAGCACTATGATTGAAAAGTGTGATATGTTTTCAGGTATCTCCTATACTAATAGAGCCACATGCTCACCGGTTTGCCACATGATGTAGGCCTATGGACTGAACAAGAAACCACCAAAAATTTTAACCAGTCATCGTTCTCACAACACTGAGGACCAGTCATTCGAAATGACTTCTCCATGCATTTTATGCATTGGTAAAAGCACTATGATGAAAAGTGTGATATGTTTTCAGGTATCTCCTATACTAATAGAGCCACATGCTCACCGGTTTGCCACATGATGTAGGCCTATGGACTGAACAAGAAACCACCAAAAATTTTAACCAGTCATCGTTCTCACAACACTGAGGACCAGTCATTCGAAATGACTTCTCCATGCATTTTATTCATTGGTAAAAGCACTATGATGAAAAGTGTGATATGTTTTCAGGTATCTCCTATACTAATAGAGCCACATGCTCACCGGTTTGCCACATGATGTAGGCCTTTGGACTGAACAAGAAACCACCAAAAATTTTAACCAGTCATCGTTCTCACAACACTGAGGACCAGTCATTCGAAATGACTTCTCCATGCATTTTATGCATTGGTAAAAGCACTATGATGAAAAGTGTGATATGTTTTCAGGTATCTCCTATACTAATAGAGCCACATGCTCACCGGTTTGCCACATGATGTAGGCCTATGGACTGAACAAGAAACCACCAAAAATTTTAACCAGTCATCGTTCTCACAACACTGAGGACCAGTCATTTGAAATGACTTCTCCATGCATTTTATGCATTGGTAAAAGCACTATGATGAAAAGTGTGATATGTTTTCAGGTATCTCCTATACTAATAGAGCCACATGCTCACCGGTTTGCCACATGATGTAGGCCTATGGACTGAACAAGAAACCACCAAAAATTTTAACCAGTCATCGTTCTCACAACACTGAGGACCAGTCATTCGAAATGACTTCTCCATGCATTTTATGCATTGGTAAAAGCACTATGATGAAAAGTGTGATATGTTTTCAGGTATCTCCTATACTAATAGAGCCACATGCTCACCGGTTTGCCACATGATGTAGGCCTATGGACTGAACAAGAAACCACCAAAAATTTTAACCAGTCATCGTTCTCACAACACTGAGGACCAGTCATTCGAAATGACTTCTCCATGCATTTTATGCATTGGTAAAAGCACTATGATGAAAAGTGTGATATGTTTTCAGGTATCTCCTATACTAATAGAGCCACATGCTCACCGGTTTGCCACATGATGTAGGCCTATGGACTGAACAAGAAACCACCAAAAATTTAAACCAGTCATCGTTCTCACAACACTGAGGACCAGTCATTCGAAATGACTTCTCCATGCATTTTATGCATTGGTAAAAGCACTATGATGAAAAGTGTGATATGTTTTCAGGTATCTCCTATACTAATAGAGCCACATGCTCACCGGTTTGCCACATGATGTAGGCCTATGGACTGAACAAGAAACCACCAAAAATTTTAACCAGTCATCGTTCTCACAACACTGAGGACCAGTCATTCGAAATGACTTCTCTATGCATTTTATGCATTGGTAAAAGCACTATGATGAAAAGTGTGATATGTTTTCAGGTATCTCCTATACTAATAGAGCCACATGCTCACCGGTTTGCCACATGATGTAGGCCTATGGACTGAACAAGAAACCACCAAAAATTTTAACCAGTCATCGTTCTCACAACACTGAGGACCAGTCATTCGAAATGACTTCTCCATGCATTTTATGCATTGGTAAAAGCACTATGATGAAAAGTGTGATATGTTTTCAGGTATCTCCTATACTAATAGAGCCACATGCTCACCGGTTTGCCACATGATGTAGGCCTATGGACTGAACAAGAAACCACCAAAAATTTTAACCAGTCATCGTTCTCACAACACTGAGGACCAGTCATTCGAAATGACTTCTCCATGCATTTTATGCATTGGTAAAAGCACTATGATGAAAAGTGTGATATGTTTTCAGGTATCTCCTATACTAATAGAGCCACATGCTCACCGGTTTGCCACATGATGTAGGCCTATGGACTGAACAAGAAACCACCAAAATTTTAACCAGTCATCGTTCTCACAACACTGAGGACCAGTCATTCGAAATGACTTCTCCATGCATTTTATGCATCGGTAAAAGCACTATGATTGAAAAGTGTGATATGTTTTCAGGTATCTCCTATACTAATAGAGCCACATGCTCACCGGTTTGCCACATGATGTAGGCCTATGGACTGAACAAGAAACCACCAAAAATTTTAACCAGTCATCGTTCTCACAACACTGAGGACCAGTCATTCGAAATGACTTCTCCATGCATTTTATGCATTGGTAAAAGCACTATGATGAAAAGTGTGATATGTTTTCAGGTATCTCCTATACTAATAGAGCCACATGCTCACCGGTTTGCCACATGATGTAGGCCTATGGACTGAACAAGAAACCACCAAAAATTTTAACCAGTCATCGTTCTCACAACACTGAGGACCAGTCATTCGAAATGACTTCTCCATGCATTTTATGCATTGGTAAAAGCACTATGATGAAAAGTGTGATATGTTTTCAGGTATCTCCTATACTAATAGAGCCACATGCTCACCGGTTTGCCACATGATGTAGGCCTATGGACTGAACAAGAAACCACCAAAAATTTTAACCAGTCATCGTTCTCACAACACTGAGGACCAGTCATTCGAAATGACTTCTCCATGCATTTTATGCATCGGTAAAAGCACTATGATTGAAAAGTGTGATATGTTTTCAGGTATCTCCTATACTAATAGAGCCACATGCTCACCGGTTTGCCACATGATGTAGGCCTATGGACTGAACAAGAAACCACCAAAAATTTTAACCAGTCATCGTTCTCACAACACTGAGGACCAGTCATTCGAAATGACTTCTCCATGCATTTTATGCATTGGTAAAAGCACTATGATGAAAAGTGTGATATGTTTTCAGGTATCTCCTATACTAATAGAGCCACATGCTCACCGGTTTGCCACATGATGTAGGCCTATGGACTGAACAAGAAACCACCAAAAATTTTAACCAGTCATCGTTCTCACAACACTGAGGACCAGTCATTCGAAATGACTTCTCCATGCATTTTATTCATTGGTAAAAGCACTATGATGAAAAGTGTGATATGTTTTCAGGTATCTCCTATACTAATAGAGCCACATGCTCACCGGTTTGCCACATGATGTAGGCCTTTGGACTGAACAAGAAACCACCAAAAATTTTAACCAGTCATCGTTCTCACAACACTGAGGACCAGTCATTCGAAATGACTTCTCCATGCATTTTATGCATTGGTAAAAGCACTATGATGAAAAGTGTGATATGTTTTCAGGTATCTCCTATACTAATAGAGCCACATGCTCACCGGTTTGCCACATGATGTAGGCCTATGGACTGAACAAGAAACCACCAAAAATTTTAACCAGTCATCGTTCTCACAACACTGAGGACCAGTCATTTGAAATGACTTCTCCATGCATTTTATGCATTGGTAAAAGCACTATGATGAAAAGTGTGATATGTTTTCAGGTATCTCCTATACTAATAGAGCCACATGCTCACCGGTTTGCCACATGATGTAGGCCTATGGACTGAACAAGAAACCACCAAAAATTTTAACCAGTCATCGTTCTCACAACACTGAGGACCAGTCATTCGAAATGACTTCTCCATGCATTTTATGCATTGGTAAAAGCACTATGATGAAAAGTGTGATATGTTTTCAGGTATCTCCTATACTAATAGAGCCACATGCTCACCGGTTTGCCACATGATGTAGGCCTATGGACTGAACAAGAAACCACCAAAAATATTAACCAGTCATCGTTCTCACAACACTGAGGACCAGTCATTCGAAATGACTTCTCCATGCATTTTATGCATTGGTAAAAGCACTATGATGAAAAGTGTGATATGTTTTCAGGTATCTCCTATACTAATAGAGCCACATGCTCACCGGTTTGCCACATGATGTAGGCCTATGGACTGAACAAGAAACCACCAAAAATTTAAACCAGTCATCGTTCTCACAACACTGAGGACCAGTCATTCGAAATGACTTCTCCATGCATTTTATGCATTGGTAAAAGCACTATGATGAAAAGTGTGATATGTTTTCAGGTATCTCCTATACTAATAGAGCCACATGCTCACCGGTTTGCCACATGATGTAGGCCTATGGACTGAACAAGAAACCACCAAAAATTTTAACCAGTCATCGTTCTCACAACACTGAGGACCAGTCATTCGAAATGACTTCTCTATGCATTTTATGCATTGGTAAAAGCACTATGATGAAAAGTGTGATATGTTTTCAGGTATCTCCTATACTAATAGAGCCACATGCTCACCGGTTTGCCACATGATGTAGGCCTATGGACTGAACAAGAAACCACCAAAAATTTTAACCAGTCATCGTTCTCACAACACTGAGGACCAGTCATTCGAAATGACTTCTCCATGCATTTTATGCATTGGTAAAAGCACTATGATGAAAAGTGTGATATGTTTTCAGGTATCTCCTATACTAATAGAGCCACATGCTCACCGGTTTGCCACATGATGTAGGCCTATGGACTGAACAAGAAACCACCAAAAATTTTAACCAGTCATCGTTCTCACAACACTGAGGACCAGTCATTCGAAATGACTTCTCCATGCATTTTATGCATTGGTAAAAGCACTATGATGAAAAGTGTGATATGTTTTCAGGTATCTCCTATACTAATAGAGCCACATGCTCACCGGTTTGCCACATGATGTAGGCCTATGGGACTGAACAAGAAACCACCAAAAATTTTAACCAGTCATCGTTCTCACAACACTGAGGACCAGTCATTCGAAATGACTTCTCCATGCATTTTATGCATTGGTAAAAGCACTATGATGAAAAGTGTGATATGTTTTCAGGTATCTCCTATACTAATAGAGCCACATGCTCACCGGTTTGCCACATGATGTAGGCCTATGGACTGAACAAGAAACCACCAAAAATTTTAACCAGTCATCGTTCTCACAACACTGAGGACCAGTCATTCGAAATGACTTCTCCATGCATTTTATGCATTGGTAAAAGCACTATGATTGAAAAGTGTGATATGTTTTCAGGTATCTCCTATACTAATAGAGCCACATGCTCACCGGTTTGCCACATGATGTAGGCCTATGGACTGAACAAGAAACCACCAAAAATTTTAACCAGTCATCGTTCTCACAACACTGAGGACCAGTCATTCGAAATGACTTCTCCATGCATTTTATGCATTGGTAAAAGCACTATGATGAAAAGTGTGATATGTTTTCAGGTATCTCCTATACTAATAGAGCCACATGCTCACCGGTTTGCCACATGATGTAGGCCTATGGACTGAACAAGAAACCACCAAAAATTTTAACCAGTCATCGTTCTCACAACACTGAGGACCAGTCATTCGAAATGACTTCTCCATGCATTTTATGCATTGGTAAAAGCACTATGATGAAAAGTGTGATATGTTTTCAGGTATCTCCTATACTAATAGAGCCACATGCTCACCGTTTGCCACATGATGTAGGCCTATGGACTGAACAAGAAACCACCAAAAATTTTAACCAGTCATCGTTCTCACAACACTGAGGACCAGTCATTCGAAATGACTTCTCCATGCATTTTATGCATTGGTAAAAGCACTATGATGAAAAGTGTGATATGTTTTCAGGTATCTCCTATACTAATAGAGCCACATGCTCACCGGTTTGCCACATGATGTAGGCCTATGGACTGAACAAGAAACCACCAAAAATTTTAACCAGTCATCGTTCTCACAACACTGAGGACCAGTCATTCGAAATGACTTCTCCATGCATTTTATGCATTGGTAAAAGCACTATGATGAAAAGTGTGATATGTTTTCAGGTATCTCCTATACTAATAGAGCCACATGCTCACCGGTTTGCCACATGATGTAGGCCTATGGACTGAACAAGAAACCACCAAAAATTTTAACCAGTCATCGTTCTCACAACACTGAGGACCAGTCATTCGAAATGACTTCTCCATGCATTTTATGCATTGGTAAAAGCACTATGATGAAAAGTGTGATATGTTTTCAGGTATCTCCTATACTAATAGAGCCACATGCTCACCGGTTTGCCACATGATGTAGGCCTATGGACTGAACAAGAAACCACCAAAAATTTTAACCAGTCATCGTTCTCACAACACTGAGGACCAGTCATTCGAAATGACTTCTCCATGCATTTTATGCATTGGTAAAAGCACTATGATGAAAAGTGTGATATGTTTTCAGGTATCTCCTATACTAATAGAGCCACATGCTCACCGGTTTGCCACATGATGTAGGCCTATGGACTGAACAAGAAACCACCAAAAATTTTAACCAAGTCATCGTTCTCACAACACTGAGGACCAGTCATTCGAAATGACTTCTCCATGCATTTTATGCATTGGTAAAAGCACTATGATGAAAAGTGTGATATGTTTTCAGGTATCTCCTATACTAATAGAGCCACATGCTCACCGTTTGCCACATGATGTAGGGCCTATGGACTGAACAAGAAACCACCAAAATTTTAACCAGTCATCGTTCTCACAACACTGAGGAC